>NC_133362.1:2955687-2978992 GCF_049309525.1 Garra rufa | reverse complement strand
ATATATGAAGAGTTTATTTGCAAAAACAGATAAATAATGTTTTTTATTGTTATATTTTTATTGTGTTATTTTTATTTAATAAAAATAACCCAACTGTAGTTTGATTGTTATTAACTGGAATGCACAATGAAAAAAAACACAATTTTTGAAAATGGTTTAAAAACTGAGTTATCCTTTTTTGCAAAATGAATATATGCATATATCTTTATTTATACAGCTATAAATAATGCACAAATCTGTACACAAATATTATATTCCAGATTCATAAACGTATCATTATATATTTTTTGGTAAGTCTTAATATTCAAATGTTTTCTGTTCTCATGTCAGATATGTATGCATGCATGTACAAAGAGCACCTTAAAAAAAAAAATCCTTGTGTGTATTTTATTTCTGAATGCACTGGTATTTGAATGTTAGGTAAAAAAATATTTAAAATAGATTTAAGATTTTTTTATTATTATTATTATTATTTTTTGATTTTCCATCCTAGTTGTACAATCTCCTGCCATGCATGTGACTGCAGTAGTCGTGGGCTTCACTAGTACACGTCTAGATCAGTACAGGACTAGTGTTTGTTAGTGATGTTGATGATTTGCGTGTGTTTGAGTCGTCGTCGGCGCGGCTCCAGCTCCAGCGTTGGCGGGATCTGCTCAAATTCCACACGTCTCTGTGTGAGCGCCGGACGTGTGAAGGGTCGCGCTCAAACACACCGACCCGCCGGCCCTTCATGTGCGTTTACAACACTCACAAACACACCAAACATCAGCGAGCGGAGGATAAAACACGTGTTGTCCCGCTCAGACGTGATACATGAGTCTGCGCTCACACAAACACAGCCAGTGTGCACCAAAATCACACAAACCAACAACATTCAGAACTTAAACAGTGATGCTTAATTAATGCTATTATTTATTATTATTATTCAACCAGCGATTTTTTTTTTTTTACCAGAAATGACACAGGCTTTTCCCAGAGGTAATAAGACGATGTACAAGAGGCATCATTGTGGAAAAAAATATTTCTCAGCTTTTATTTACATTTGAACAAAAAGTGGCATGTCCAAAATTATTCATACCTTTTGCAAATTGTCAGTCTATGGGAAAATCCAAATTTCTATACCATACCAAATAGTCCAAATGTCTGTGTCATTTCTGGTGAAAAAAAAAAACTTGCTAGTTTAATAAAAGTAAGTTTTAGTCAGAATTTGCCAGGGGTATGAATAATTTCGGGCTTGACCGTATTTATATATATATATGAAAATTCAGCTGTGCATCATAGAAATAAATTACATTGTAACAGATATTCACACAGAAAATAGCTGTTTTAAACTGTAATAATATTTCACAATTTTTACTGTATTTTTGATCAAATAAATGCAGCCTTGGCGAGTCTTATAAGCCCCAAACATTTATTTTTATGATTATAATTTTCATAAATTACTGGATAGAATTTATTAGATATTTTTCAAACATATATGTTGGAATTATAGCAAAAATAGACAATATAGCTGCTGTTTTGTCTCTAAAATCATTATAAAATGAAAAATATATATGTATGTTAAGATTTAAATGTGTTCTAAATATTGTTACCTGACATTTACATTCCAATGCATCCAGAAATATCTTTTTTATATAAAAATTTTAATACATTTTTTAAATATATGTTCCTGACTTTAAAATGCCAATGCATCCAGAAATATGTCAAATGGAAATATCTTAATATATATTATATTATTCGCAGCTGAATAATATATTAAGATATTTCCATTTTTAAATATTTCTATATGCATTGGCATTTTAAAGTCAGGAAAAAAATATTTAGAAATATATTTTTAAATATATTTAAAATGCATATAAACCAAAACAGTTTTTAAATATTTCTGGATGCTTTGGAATTTAAATGTCAGGTAACAATATTTAGAACACATTTAAATCTTAACATACATATATGTGACCCTGGAGCACAAAACCAGTCTTAAGTCGCTGGGGTATATTTGTAGCAATAGCCAAAAATACATTGAATGGGTCAAAATTATTGATTTTTCTTTTATGCTGAAAATCATTAGGAAATTAAGTAAAGATCATGTTCCATGAAGATTTTTTGTAAAATTCCTACTATAAATATATCAAAATGTAATTTTTGATTAGTAATATGCATTGTTAAGAAATTAATTTGGACAACTTTAAAGATGATTTTCTCTGTCTTTAGATTTTTTTGCATCCTCAGATTCCAGATTTTCAAATAGATGTATCTCGGCCAAATATGGTCCTATCCTAACAAACCATACATCAATAGAAAGCTTATTTACTGAGCTTACATATTATATATATATACATCTCAGTTTTGTAAAATTTAACCTTATGACTGGTTTTGTGGTCCAAGGGTCACATATATGTTGGAATTATAGCAAAAATAGACAATATAGCTGCTGTTTTGTCTCTAAAATCATTATAAAATGAAAAATATATATGTATATTACAATTTAAATGTTTTCAAATATTGTTACCTGACATTTACATTCCAATGCATCCAGAAATATGTCAAATGGAAATATCTTAATATATTATATTATTCGCAGCTGATAAATAAATATATAAATATATTTAAAATACATATAAACAAAAAAATAATTTTCATATAAAAAGGACAGTTTTTAAATATTTCTGGATGCATTGGAATTTAAATGTCAGGTAACAATATTTAGAAGACATTTAAATCTTAACATACATATATATTTTTTATTTTATTACAATTTTAGACACAAAACAGCAGCTATTTTGTCTATTTTCGCTCCAGTTCCAAAAGACGCCAAACATATATATATGTGACCCTGGACCACAAAACCAGTCTTAAGTCGCTGGGGTATATTTGTAGCAATAGCCAAAAATACATTGTATGGGTCAAAATTACTGATTTTTCTTTTATGCCAAAAATCAGTAAAGATCATGTTCCATGAAGATTTTTTGTAAAATTCCTACTGTAAACATATCAAAATGTAATTTTTGATTTGTAATATGCATTGTTAAGAACCTAATTTGGACAACTTTAAAGGTGATTTTCTCAGTCTTTTTGATTTTTTTTGCATCCTCAGATTTCTGATTTCAAATAGATGTATCTCGGCCAAATATTGTCCTATCCTAACAAACCATACATCAATTGAAAGCTTATTTATTGAGCTTTCATATGATGTATAAATCTCAGTTTTGTCAAATTTAACCTTATGACTGGTTTTGTGGTCCAGGGTCACATATGTGTAACTAAAACTTTTGGGATCAGTTAGACTTTATTTGACAGCATCTATTTGTTCAAAAATACAGAAAAACAGTAATATTGCAAAAATGTTCAAATATAAATTAATTCATTTATTCCTGTGATGCAAAGTTGAATTTTCATCAGCTTTAACTCAATTGTCTTAATAATAAGATTATTATTATTATTATAGTAATATTTCATTAATTTCAAACCTGAACTCATCTGTGTGGTCTGTTCTGTCTCAGATTGAGTAGTTCAGTTCTGCTATTTGGTCAGAAACGCTCCTAATCTGTGGTGTTAAAGAGTGTAATCAGATCAGAATCAGCGGCGTTCTCTGTGAGCGTTTGATCCTGCAGAAGCGCATCGAGTCCCACTGCTGTGATCCTCCAGAGAGCGTCTGACCCTTCTCTCCTGCCTTAATATGCTAAAGCCATAGTGGATGATCGTCAAACAGATGAATTTACAATTAGCCCTTTCAGACGCCGGCGGGACCCAGACACTTATGTTAAACACACGTGAGCTAATGATGCTCGACCTTCGACGTCAGCCGAGACTCAATCACGGCAGATAATGAAACGCCGGAATCAAACAATAATTACTTGATAAACTGTGTTCATTTACATGGCTTCACATGAGGGACGGGTGGATTTATGGAGGAAACGGGCGTCTCAGGAAGTCCTAATGAGCGTGTAAAAGTTGATCAGGAGCCGTTCTAGCGCTCAGTGAATGAACAGAGATTGAGACGGACTGGACGTACACACGCTCTCAGAAACGCCTCTCCAGTCATCAAGAACTGCAGCGATTGTTCTTTGTCATTCAGAAACACCCATCGCCATCTGTGCACCGAGGTCACGCTTCATCCTCACATTAGATGATCTCTTATTGTGCTCAAATCAATGCATGTGTGTTTATGAGCATGCATAGCTTTATTAAACATTATTGTGGTGCATTTATATCTATGCTTTTGTCCAAAGTGAGTTGCATTGTATTCAAGAATCGAACCTGTGACAATAAATGCAGCACAATTAATTTTTACTGAAACATTTAATGTTTCAGTAAATTTCAGTTTATTTAATAACCAATCGATCAATCAATCAAATAATAATCAGTAATTAAATAAAAAAATACACACATACACTGCCGCTCAAAAGACCAGATCAGTACTTTTTAATGCTTTTTAAATGACTTTTATGTTCATCAAGGCTGCATTTATTTGATTAAAAATACAGAAAAAAATGGTAATATGATGAAAAGTTTATGCAATTTTAAAAAGTGGTTTTCTATTTTAATATACTTTCAAATATAATTTATTTCTGTGATTCAAAGCTGAATTTTCAGCATCATTACTGCAGTATTCAGTGTCACATTATTATCAGTGTTGGAAACAGTTGCTGCTTCATTTTTCTTTTGTAACCTGTGATACTTTTTTCAGGATTCTTTAATCAATAAAATGTTAAAAAGAACAGCATTTATTTAAAATAGAATACTTTTATTCAGTATTAAATTGATAAAAAGTGATAGTAAAGATATATATTGTTAGAAAAGATTTATATTTTAATAAATGCTGTTCTTTTTAACTTTTTAGTCATCAAAGATTGCTGAAAAAAGTTTCACAGGTTTCCAAAAAAATATTAAGCAGCACAGTTGTTTCCAACATTAATAATAAATCAGTATATTAGAATGATTTCTGAAGGATCATGTGACACTGGAGACTGGAGTAATGATGCTGAAAATTCAGCTTTGCATCACAGGAATAAATTATATTTTAAAATATATTCACATAGAAAACAGTTATTTAAATTGAAATAATTTTTCACAATATTACATTTTTTTCTGTATTTTTGATCAAATAAATGCAGCATTGATGAGCTTAAGAAACGTCTTTAAAAACTATTAAAAATCTTACTGATCCCAAACTTTGAAGTGGCAGTGTATATAATAATAATAAAGTAATTTATAATTATTATTAAATAAATCATAGATAATAACAGTTTTATTTTCATTTTTAAAACATGATAAAAAATGCCTTTATAAATGTTCTCAATAATAAATATTAGTGTACACATCATAAATTACTGTATAAATTTGATCAACTTTATAAATTATTATGATTAACTTTATCAATTAAATAATACATTTATATCATTTTTTAAACTATTTTAGATTTATTATCATATTTTATTTATTTTATTAGTAGTAGTAGTAAATATAATTATATTATTACTATTATTATAAACTTTAAACACTGAAAATATTTATAAATTAAATTAATTAAAATGATAAATTACAACAAATGAATAAAACTATTAGTATTATTTTTAAATATTTTTTTTTATAAAATTCATACATATATTTATCTATTTTATAAATCAATATTATCATTATTGTTTGAAATTTTCATGACTATTATTATAAATGAATTAAAATAATAAACAATCATTATAGATATCATAATAATCATTAAAAAAATGCATTAATGTTCTACATCATAAATTACTGTATAAATTAATTAAAATTAACTTTATAAATTATTATTATTAACTTTATAAATTTAATAATATATTTATAAAATGAATACATAAAGTAGTTTTATATATTTTATATTTATTATAACATTTTATATTTATAATATAATGTTAATATTATTATTATTAGTAAAAATATTTATATCATTATTATTACTATACTTATTACTATATATATATATATATATATATATATATATATATTCTCATAACTATGCTTTATATTTAACTCATTGTGCAACGTGAAAATCAGTGCATATTGCTCAACTTATTGAAAAAACGAATTCCAAGTTTGATCTAAAAACTTAACAGTCGGGTCAGTGTCTCATTTCAACTTTTTGTGTATTGTGTATGGCAGTTGTTCGTACCTCGGAGGAAACGAGATGTCCAGCTCATGGAGACGTTCCTTAAACACAGACAGCTCTTTGTCAAACTCTAAAAGCTGGAGACAAACACAAAAACAGAGAGAGAGAGTCAATGCATGTACAACACAAAAACCATCAGCTCATTAACATAACCCCACCCACATTTACATATTAAAACAGTATCCAGTATGAACCACACACACATAATCACTCACAGAGAGATCAGCCAATCACAACACAGCTCATTAGCATACAGGAATATTAAATGAAGCCAGAAAGGATCAGCATCTGATCTGAGTACGCAAACTCTGTTATGATGTGAAGCTGAAGCAGATGAAGCTGTTGGTGTTTGTGTGTGTGTTTGTCACACACGTGTGTGAGTTTGGGTGCCGTGTGGCGTGTGTGTTCATCAATCATTTCCCAGCTGTCCTCTCCGTCTGAGACTCTGAGACTCCAAAGTCATTAATCAAACGCTGCAGAATAATTAGCCTGTGTGTGTACACATTAATTATGAGAAGATAATCAACAGGTGTACATGACACCTTCATCACTGCGTGTGTGTGTGTGTGTGTGTGTGTGTGTGTGTGTGTGTGTGTGTGACGGACAGCTACCAGCACTGACTAATTAATAATCACACATAAACACAGATACAAACACTCAGAGTTTATTAGTGCTCCATTAATGTGTTTAAATTAATTAGGACTTGCATTGAGTGTGTGTCGTGTATCAAACAACACCCAGAAAAGAGTTTAATGTGATAAAACCTCCTCAAACTGATTTATAAATACAGTCATAAGAGCCGTATTAACTCTTATCAACGTTTATTTAGGCTCCTATGATTAGAACAAAGTGGAAAACGTGGACAGAATCACGGGATCCAGTCATAAAAACAGAATTTTCAATCATTTTAATTATTTATTAATTTCTCATATCATATACAAATAGAAATGTAAAGGCAGCAACCTGTCAAAATAAAGGTTTGGTTAAACTTGACAGAAATATTACTTAATGTAATGATAGTGCTACTACTAATAATAAAAATAATATTTATAAAACAATATTTACCAGAAATTATTTACTAGAAAACTGTAAATACATAAGATTTATTTCCGAAAAAAAAAAAAAAAAAAAAAAAAAAATCTAATTAATCTTTATAAATTAATTAGACATGTTTCTGATTATTACAATTTAGTGAAACTATTAAAATGGAATGCAGAAAATTTATAGAATTTGATCAAAATAAAACAGAATTTTAGAAAAATAATAAAACATATTTCACAAGGGCCTTAAAATGTAATTTTTGTTGAACTTTTAAGAAATTGCTGTTAAATCATGTTAAATTAATTAGATGAGCTTTTTGGTTGATATTCTTTAACGTAACCATTAAAATAGAGTCTAGAAAAATATTATTAAAACAATATTTACCAGAAATATTATTTACAACAATTTATTTACAAGACACAAGACAGTAGAATAAAACAAAAGACCGAAAAAGACTGAAGAATAAAAAAGACAACAAAAAAAAATCTTTATAAAATTGAATTAATCTTTATAAATTAACTAAACATGTTTTTGATTATTATAATTTAGTGAAACTATTAAAATGGAATGCAGAAAATTAACAGAATTTGATTAAAATAAAACTGAATTTGAGAAAAATAATGAAACATATTTTATAGGGCCTTAAAATGTAATTTTTGTTAAACTTTTAAGAAATTGCTGTTAATTTGTGTATGTTTCATGATTTCAATTAATTAGACAAGCTTTTTGGTTGATATTCTTTAATGTAACCATTAAAATAGAGTCTAGAAAAATATTATTAAAACAATATTTACCAGAAATATTATTTACCAGAATTTATTTACAAGACACAAGACAATATTTCCAAAAAATTTAATAAATATTTTTTTTTATAAAATCAAATTAATCTTTATAAAATGATTAGACATGTTTTTGATTATTACAATTTAGTCAAACTATTAAAATGGAATTCAGAAAATGTATAGAATTGATCAAAATAAAACTGAATTTGGGAAACATATTTCATAGGGCCTTAAATTGTCATTTTTGTTAAACTTTTAAGAATTTACTGTTAAATCGTGTACGTTTCATGATTTCAATTAATTAGAAATGCTTTTTGATTAATATTTTTAATGTAACCATTAAAATAGAGTCTAAAAAATCCGAAACGGCAAAAATAGAAATTAATTTGGAAAAAAAAATGAAATTTCATAGGGCACTATTTATTTTATTTGTGCCTTTGTTTTATTGTTATTTGTCCTTTAGTTTGTTACTTGCATCTATGTTCTTATTATTAACAAAATTATTTATTGTTAACTTATTATTTACAAAAGTGATTTTATGTCCATAGAAAGCACATTAAATGTAAGTGTCTACTTTTGAGGTTTTAAATAGGTTTTTGGAGAATAAAATGTCCAAATTTGTTTGAAATAATGTTAGATTGTCATTCAGTGTAACACAATATTTATATAAAAATTCAAACATGTTTATTCTGACTTGTACATATTAAAATATATTAAAAAAATAAGGGGGCATATTACATTTTATTGTGTTTTAAATGACTAAAACAATTCTTACTGACAAATGGGCAAAACCTAGAATAGTGGACAATTAAAAAAATGTAGATTTACAACTAAATAGTATTTGAGGTGAAAGTAATTCATCTTTTAATATGTCATAAATTGATTTTTGTTGTGAATATGCCTGACAAGATTGTTACACTGAATGACATTTTAGTGGGTGTCTTCTGTAAATCAGGGAAAAATGTACGATATTTATTTTTTGCACAGAAAAACATAAACAAAAATGCATTTAAATTAAAGAGAAAACTTTTTAATATTTTTTGGAAAAACAACAACAATTTAAAGCAGTATTACACTTATTGTTTTTATGCTTAAACCCTTTTTTGTCTTTGACCCACATATTAAAATATATAAAAGAATAAGGCAGCATATTCAATTTGATTGTGTTTTAAATGAGTAAAACTATTCTTACTGACAAATGGGCAAATAGTGGCAAATTTAAAAAATGTAGAATTACAACTAATTAGTATTTTGGGGTGAAAGTAATTCGCCTTTTAATATGCCACAAATTGATTTTTGTTGTAAATATGCCTGACAAGATTGGCTTCTGTAAATCAGGGAAAAATGTACGATATTTATTTTATGATCAGAAAAACAAATGCAATTGAATTAAAGAGAAAATGTTTTAATATTTTTTTTGGAAAACAACATCAATTTAGAGCAGTATTACACTGTTTTTATGTGTATTTGTGTGTGTATATATATATATATATATATATATATATATATGTGTGTGTGTGTGTGTGTGTGTGTTTATTTGAGCGGCACTGAGGTGTTCAGCAGCATCTGTGGTTCAGGAGGGCAAATGAACAACATTCATCACTTTACACACACACTTCCAGTCTCACATATAACACACACACACACACACACACACACACACACACACACACACACACACACACACACACACACACACACACACACACACACACACACACACACACACACACACACACACACACACACACACACACACACACACACATACAAACACCCAAATATTGCACACATGCATTTACAACAGCTACTGTATGAGGCAGGGGATATTCTGTTTCTTTACAGTTTTTTCTTTGCATTTTAAATCTTTTATGTTTAATGCAAATGCAGTTGATTATGATTAAGGCGAGACACTGCAGGTGAATAGGGTAAAAAATAACTAATAGTTATCTCCTTACTTACCCAGTTGATTGATTACATCGGTAACTGCAAATGTTTTTTGTATTACAGGTTTTCTAAAATGTGGTTCAAATATGCAAATGAGCATTATTTAATGAAATATGCACTAATTTGCACACATATTTAGTACAGAAATCTAAACACTGGATGAAATACGTTTCAAAATTATTGTTTAATTTTTTTTGACATGTTAGAGTCAAATGTTTTTACAGAGGAGATCTTATTTTGTCACTCCATAATAAAATGTTGTATAAAATCAAGCAAATTATATATGAACAAACCCCTCTGTAAAAACCTTCAGGATATAGACAGGAATACAAATGTAAAGTTTAATGTGTGTAAGTGCTACTGAAGTGGAGATTTATGGCTCAGTGTAGGAGAAAAAACTCATTTTGAGAGAACTGCCTTTAAAATCTGTATTGTAATTGAAATCTATTGACACAAATAGATAAAGTGCTATAAAAGAAAGACTAAACAGTGTCTTTTCTGTGTTTTCTTTCCACTAGTTTGAAAAAACAGCTCAAAATCTCAAACTTGACAGATGCATGAAAAAAAAAAACAGCGTTTTTCCCTGCAGTGTCTCCCTTTGAATGAAAAAATATTGCTAAATAAACAACATTTGTGACCCTGGACTTGTGTTATGAGGGTCAATTATTTTAAATTAAGATTTATACATCATCTGAAAGCTGAATAAATAAGCTTTTCATTGATGTAAATAACTTTCACTTCCTCTCCTAATGATTTTTGGCATAAAAGAACAACATGGACAACTTTAAAGGTGATTTTATCAATATTTAGATAATTTTTTCTCAGATTCCGGATTTTGAAATAGTTGTATCTCAGCCAAATATTGTCAAATTTATTTTGCAACATTTTTAATTTAATCACAATCAACTGCAGTTGCATAAAATATAAAAAGACTTAAAATGTAAAGAAAAAACGGTCACACTCTTAAAAGGTTCTTCACAGTGATGCCATAGAAGAACAGTCTCTTTCTTAACTTTTTATAATCTGAAGAACCTTTTCTTTTACCACAAAGAACGTTTTGTGAAACAGAAAGCTTCTTCAGATGTTAAAGGTAAAAAAAAAAAAAGTTCTTCTATGGAATCGTGAAGCACTTTTATCTTAGGAGTGCAGAAAGATATAAAGCCAAAAATCAGAGATATGCACAATCTGTTTTTTCTATTCTTCAGATACTTTTTTCTGACATCCGAAATTACAAAGAATGAAAAACCCAATTGATTGCATTATTTGGAGGCTGTAATATTTGACTAGCTTTAGTTTTTGAGCATTGCTGATGTGTAAGTCAATCATGTGTTTGAAAGAGGCTCACGTCTGACTCGAAAAATAATGCATTTGTCATAAATTGGTGTGAAAATACGGCGGCTGCGATGAAAGCAAAGCGTGTGGTGTAAAACTCAAATTAAAGGACCTCTCAGCCCGGCTCTTATCGATGGCCTTTAATGGCATCAGCTGCTGTCAGAGCTCTTATTTGAGCGTACATAAATCAATGCACAATTACGGCAGGAGACGCCGATCGGCCCAAAACCGGGGCTCCGTGATTTAGGACGGCGTGGGTTTATTGGGCCCAGATGCTGGTTTGGAGGAGTTTGTTTGTTTTATTTATTTTGGTCTCCTTCACAAACACACGCGTTCAAGGTCACCGGCGCTGACGGATCGCGAGCCGGACGAGACGGGTTTTACCGCTGACCCACCAGAGCAGCAAATCACTCGACTTAATTGACCCGCATGAAATGTAGTGTGAAATTTCAGCCCGTGGATCTCCAGTTCTCCAGCTGCTAAATGAATTACTCAACATTCACACACACACAGACAAACATGCATAAACACACACGTGTCAAACTTTCACACAGACTTTCTCTTTTAGAATTCAGGAACACCTTCTAATAGGGCTGCTTGATTACGGCAAAAATCATAATCACGATTATTAGTTATCCCCTTACTTACCCAGTTGATTTATTACATTGATAACGGCAAACAGTTTTCTGAAATGTTAGGTTTAAATATGCAAATGAGCATTATTTAATGAAATATGCACTAATTTGCATACATTTTTTAGTACAAAAAGTCAGTTTCAAAATCCTGCATTTTTTTTGACATGTTAGAGTCAAATGTTTTTACAGAGATCTTATTTTGTCACTCCATAATCCAGAAAAACAATATATTTTCATCATTTTTGGGCAATAAACTGTTGTATATAATCAAGCAAATTCTATATGAACTAATCCCTCTGTAAAAACCTTCAGGATATAGACAGGAATACAAATGTAAAGTTTGGTGTGTGTAAGTGCTGCTGAAGTGGAGATTTATGGAAAACTCATTTTGAGAGAATTGCCTTTAAAATCTGTATTGTAATTGAAATCTATTGACACAAATAGATAGAAAGTACTATAAAAGAAACACTTCACGGTGTCTTTTCCATGTTTTCTTTCCACTAGTCTGAAAAAACAGCCCAAAATCTCAAACTTGACAGATGCATGAAAAAAAAACAAAAAAAAAACAGCGTTTTTGCCTGCAGTGTCTCCCTTTGAATGAAAAAATGTTGCTAAATAAACAACATTTGTGACCTTGGACTACAAAACCAGATATGAGGATCTATTTTTTTAAAATTAAGATTTAAGATTATGGCACGATTATTTTGGTCACTATTGTAATCACAATTGTGACCCTGGACCACAAAACCAGTCTTAAGTCGCTGGGGTATATTTGTAGCAATAGCCAACAATACATTGTATGGGTCAAAATTATAGATTTTTCTTTTATGCCAAAAATCATTAGAAAATTAAGTAAAGATCATGTTCCATGAAGATTTTTTGCAAAATGCCTACTGTAAAGGTATCAAAATGTAATTTTTGATTAGTAATATGCATTGTTAAGAACTTAATTTGGACAACTTTAAAGGTGATTTTCTCAGTATTTTGATTTTTTTGCACCCTCAGATTCTAGATTTTCAAATAGATGTATCTCGGCCAAATATTGTCCTATCCCAACAAACCATACATCAATAGAAAGCTTATTTATTGAGCTTGTATACATCTCAGTTTTGTAAAATTTAACCTTATGACTGGTTTTGTGGTCCAGGGTCACAATTATGAGTGGATCCGGAATTTTACGTGATTGATTAATTTAAAGATAGCAGTACAATAAAAAAAAAAAAAAGATACAAATGATTTTTTTTAATTGAATGCAAACTAATTCAATGTAAAATAAAACAGAAGTAAGAATTAAACATGCTTTGTTTCTTATAAAAAGTCCGTCTGTCAAGAGCAGTGAGTGATTTTGTGTTTGTCTTTTGTTGTTTGATGAATATTAAGCTCAGAGACGGCAGAAGGAATATTACTTGTGGCCGCTTTAAGAGCTGCACTGATACAATATACTGTTACACACGGATTTTCATTCTCAACTGTGGTTAATTGTAGTGGGTTGTAAAAAACCCAATGGTAAATTACTGTAAGTTTTATATAAATTGTCTTCTGTACATACAGTATAAGAGAGATATTGACAAAATCTCACCTGTAAGTAGGAATATACTACCTTTGGAGCATGAAAAAAAAAAAACTCTTTGGTAAACTACATTTGTTTTCTAAAAATTATTTGTGCACCGTTCACACAGTAAATGAGCTATTGGCAAAATCTTCTGGCCACTAGGAACATCCTACAACCACTGGAACATAAAAACTGTTTGCTGTTTGTACTTCTTTCTTACAAGCTTTACAGTTTAACAATGTGCTTTTTCAATGTTAAAAGTCATTTTAATTAAAATACTTAGACGTTTTAACCCAGTCGACGGACTTGTCAGACGGTCTCTTACACATCAAGCGCTGCGAAAGCGCGTCAAAGCTGTCTCCGGTTTAAATTTACTACAATACACGTGGGCAGTTTTGAATGTTTATATAAATTGGTTGCATATTATTAAAACTAATCCTGATCACACGCACAATGCACTTATTTGGATGCTACAACCTAAACTTGTAGAACAGAAAATTAAACAGAGACAAATATCTGTTTGTGAGGTATTTGGAAAAAAAAAAAAAAAGAAAAAATGAAAGTTTGAAGCCAATTTTTATCTGTTTAATTTTGATGCTGCACATTGAACAAAGAACTGCAAACCGTTGCACGCACCACAACGCGCATCCTGTTTGTTTGCTTTATTTTACAAAAGCACAAATGTTCTGTTTTTACTGTGAGCGAGCAAAAATAAAAGTAAACAATTTGCGGTTTTGAATTTGTATAACTCTATATAATAGTGGAGTACTTTATGTTTATGAAGTACAAAGCCTAGTCTACATTATAAATAATGGTTTTTCATTTAAATACATTGCGATTATGGAAACATTTGGATTTGTGGCGAATTATGAAGTACAAAATAGGTCCGAAATAGGTCACCAGGATGATGGAAAATGTGAGTTTGTTGTCACAAATAAAATACTATCTATATACGAAAAGGTTTAAATATGTGAAATATATCTGACTTACATAATTAACAGATTTAAAACTGATGTGAGTTCACGAAAAAGAAACGGAGAACCGAGATGACAGAACACGCATTCTGTTTGTTTGCTTTATTTTACAAAAGCACAGATGTTTTGTTTTTACTGTGAGCGTGCAAAAATAAAAGTAAACACTTTGCGGTTTCGAAATATTTCCAACTTTTATCTTTATTATCAAAAATAGTGGACTATTTTATGTTTCAGCTATTTGATCGTGGCGGCACCACATATGTGACCCTGGAGCACAAAACCAGTCTTAAGTCGCTGGGGTATATTTGTAGCAATAGCCAAAAATACATAGTGTGGGTCAAAATTATTGATTTTTCTTTTATGCTGAAAATCATTAGGAAATTAAGTAAAGATTTTTTTGTAAAATTCCTACTATAAATATATAAAAATGTAATTTTTGATTAGTAATATGCATTGTTAAGAACATAATTTGAACAACTTTAAAGGTGATTTTCTCAGTCTTTTTGATTTTTTTGCATCCTCAGATTCCAGATTTTCAAATAGATGTATCTCGGCCAAATATTGTCCTATCCTAACAAACCATATATCAATAGAAAGCTTATTTATTGCGCTTTCATATGATGTATACATCTCAGTTTTGTAAAATTTAACCTTATGACTGGTTTTGTGGTCCTGGGTCACATATTCTAGCAATTCAAAATTGATCTCAGTCTGTACGTTATCAAAATAAAATACAGTCAACCAAACATTTAAAATGTTACTCTCCTTAAAGTGATTTACAGGGGAATTTAGCTTTTTACCTTTGTAATGGCATTTTTGCCAACTTTATTAAATGTGTGCTATATTTTATGTCAAATTGTTTTAAAATTATTTTTTTACATTTCTAACTAAGGGGAGAAACTGCAGTCAAAAATGCTGTTTTTTTCATGCACTTGTCAAGTTTAAGATTTTGGGCACTCTTTTGAGCGTTTTTTCAGAGTAGTGGAAAGAAAACACCCAAAAGACATTGTTAAGTGTTCTTTTATAACACTTTATCTATTTATGTCTATAGATTTCAATTACATTTTGTATTTTATGTTATGGTCAATAATAATTTTATTGTCTTTAAAAAACAAGAAAAACAGCATTAAACTCACTGAATCTCTAATCTGATCAATATGACTGACTATTAATGGTCTTTAAGGGCTTAAATTGATATGCAGTAAAATGTTTTGACTTTGCTGTACTTGAAACTACTGAATGAGGTTGTTAAATAATTAAACTTAATAGCACTACACACACACACACACACACACACACACACACAAACAAAAGCAAAAACACATTAAATTAAATTTAAATTTTGAAGTAGAAAGTATTTTCTTGTAAAATGTACTCCAACTTCCAAATCTTTGTTTTATTTACAACTTTAACATTTTTTACAGCCTAGCTCTGCTTTATATTTAGCATTTGTGAGATATTATAGTTTTTTTAATATTTTTATTTTTTTAATTTTACATAAATAAATGGAATTAAAGCTTTAGTATTTTTGTTTTATAATTTTTTATAGTTTTTTAATGTTTATGTAGTTTTTATCATTTTAAGAGTAAACTTTATTTTACTCTTTTATATATATATATATATATATATATTTAATTTCTGTTTATTTTCTATTTTCATTTAAATTTTAATTAAGGATTTAGTGATTTTGTTTTGTGTTTTTATAATTTTTATTATCTATTTTTAATGTTTATATAGTTTTTTATTTTTTAAAGTGAAAATGAGTCTGTATGTGCAACTTTACCTGCTATATTTTTTATACCTGTTATATTTTTTTGTAATAAAAAGTGGTTTTATTTTAGTATCTGTGAGATATTAGATTTTTGTTTGTAATTTCTGTTTTCATTTTTAATGTAATTAAAGCATTAATTTTTTATGCTTATGTAGTTTTTATAATTTTTATTTTACTTTTTTTGAATTTAATTTTCATTTAAATGAAGGTTTTAGTAATTTTGTTGCATTTTTATTAGCTACATTTTAATGCTTATATAATTGTAATATTTTAAAATGAAAATGAGATGTTGAAATATATATCTCAAATATATTTTTAATATTTTATGTTGTGAAATAAGCTCACAATCTGACAGTACGAGGATATTGAAAAAAATCCAACGTCTGTCTGTCTTTATTCTTTCTCAAAATTGCCAAGAGAATCATTAACAGGAGCATGAAGGAGCTGAAATCGTTAAGTGTATTGGTGGTGTGTGTGTGTGTGTGTGTGTGTGTGTGTGTGTGTGTGTGTGTGTGTGTGTGTGTGTGTGTGTGTGATGGATGTCCCGCCGGCACATGAGAGATAATCTGATGGTCATGCTCTACTTAAACACAGCGTCTTATGATCCCTGGAAAACAAACTGCCTCTGGAGAAGGACGAATGTCCCTCCCGCGCCTCGACTCGCGGCATCCTTCATCAACTACTAGAGTTGTACCGGCTTGACAGAAATTTAATTCGAGGCAGCTCTCGAAAATAATTATTGTATTTTGAAAGGAGTAATCATTGGTCAGGACATGATTGAATACGTCCATGCCTATTGACTTTTGCCATGATTAATAGGTTTGTTTAGTCGATATAGCCATCCAAATTGTATAATTAATTATCCGGGCGGCTGTCAGGCGGCGAGGATGGAGCGCTCTGATGAGGATTTGGGAAGATTACATTTTCCGTCGAGGGGCCCGTGTGTGTGTGTGTGTGTGTGTGTGTGTGTGTGTGTGTGTGTGTGTTTGAGACGCCTCCACCCCACTAACTCTCATTGATTTTGCTTCAGTGTCTCTTTATTGAAACTTTATCAGGTGGATCCGAGCGCACGGAGAGGGAATCCGGAACGACTGATGAACTTTGCTGGTCATGCGGGCCGCGTACACGCCGCTACATCGCTCAAAGCGCACTTTTTAAGAGTCCGAATAAATAAATAAATAACAGGAGGCTCTCATCCGACGCGCGCCATATTTCAGCTGTCGTTCTCGCCGCGGCGCCGCTAATCAAAGCAGACTCCAGGAAACGCCATTCGCATCCCAATCTGCTGCTCTCATCGATCACATCGACCCGCTTTTATCAGGAGGATATCGGATCACCGCTCATTATTGACACTCAAACATGTTTCACAAGTGCATTATTATGGTTTTGAGGTCTGATTTTACTTGTAAAGTCAGTTTTATGTTGCACTTCATGCAGTCCAGATGATTCAGCAGTTTCACAGAAACACACGTTGACATTAGGGATGCACCGAAATGAAAATTCTTGGCTGAAGCTGAAGCCGAATACAATTTTTCACCATTGCATAAATTAAGGCGAGACACTGCAGTTTACTTACTTTTCATTAGCTATTTTTTATGTTTATATAATTTTAATATTTCTAGATGAAAATGAGAAGTTGAAATATATAGCTCAAATATATATTTTATATATTATTTTTTTATTCTGTTTTTTTAAATATTAAAAAAATATATTTATTTATTTTATTTTAAGTTTTGTTTGTCCTTTTAAATGCAATTAAAGCTTTAATATTTTTTTTTGTTTTATCATTTTATGTACTTTTTTATAAATTTTACTTTTTTATATATTTTTAATTTTACATTTTAATTAAGGTTTTAGTAATTTTGTTGTGTTTTTATCATTTTTATTAGCTATTTTTTAATGTTTATATATTTTAATATTTCTAGATGAAAATGAGAAGTTGAAATATACAGCTCAAATGTATTTCAAATGTGAAATAAGATCATAATCTGACCATATGAGGATAGTGAAATTTGTTTTCCAACGTCTGTCTGTTTATTCTTTCTCAAAATTGCCAAAAGAATCATTAACAGGAGCATGAAAGCCCTCCTAAAGTGCAAGTTTGTTTTCATTTTAAATGCAATTAAAGCTTTAGTATTTTTTTGTTTTATAATTTTTTATGTAGTTTTTTTTAAATTATTTTACTTTTGTATATATTTTTAATTTATATTTTTTATTCTACATTTTAATTAAGGTTTGTTGTGTTTTATCATTTTTATTAGCTATTTTTTAATGTTTATATCATTTTAATATTTCTAAATGAAAATGAGATGAAATATATAGCTCAAATATATATTTTTTATATTATTTTTTTATATTTTATTCTGTTTTTTTTATTTAAAATTTTTTTTTCTACATTTTAATTAAGGTTTGTTGTGTTTTATCATTTTTATTAGCTATTTTTTAATGTTTATATCATTTTAATATTTCTAAATAAAAATGAGAAGTTGAAATATATAGCTCAAATATATATTTTTAATAATATTTTTATTATATTTTATTCTGTTTTTTTTATTTTAAAAAAATATTTTTTATTTATTTTATTTTATGTTTTGTATGTCATTTTAAATGCAATTAAAGCTTTAATATTTTGTTTTGTTTTATCATTTTTATGTACTTTTTTATAAATTATTTTACTTTTTTATATATTTTTAATTTTACACTTTAATTAAGGTTTTAGTAATTTTGTTGTGTTTTTATCATTTTTATTAGCTATTTTTAATGTTTATATCATTTTAATATTTCTAAATAAAAATGAGAAGTTGAAATATATAGCTCAAATATATATTTTTTATAATATTTTTATTATATTTTATTCTGTTTTTTTTATTTTAAATTTTTTTTTATGTTTTGTATGTCATTTTAAATGCAATTAAAGCTTTAATATTTTGTTTTATCATTTTTATGTACTTTTTTATAAATTATTTTACTTTTTTATATATTTTTAATTTTACATTTTAATTAAGGTTTTAGTAATTTTGTTGTGTTTCTATCATTTTTATTAGCTATTTTTTAATGTTTATATAATTTAATATTTTAAATTGAAAATGAGAAGTTGAAATATATAGCTCAAATATATATTTTTAATATTTTATTTTGTATATTTCAAATGTTAAATAAGCTCATAATCTGACAGTATGAGGATAGTGAGGATTTTTTTCCCAACGTGTCTGTTTATTCGGTTTTTAATTATTAAAAAAACAGAAGAAACCTCTCATCGATCACATCGGCCCGTATTAGCGCTTTTATCAGGCTGATATTGGATCACCGCTCATTATTGACACTCAAACATGTTTCACAACTGCATTATTATGGTTTTGAGGTCTGATTTTACTTGTAAAGGTTTATATTGTGCTTCATGCAGTCCAGATGATTCAGCAGTTTTACAGCAGAAACAAGTTCACATTAGGGATGCACCGAAACACTGTTTTTTCCCCCATGTATTTTACCAATTTTTTCACCACTGCATAAATGAAATAGCCAAAATGTGCTTTTTACAGTTTTGTCTTGCTTTTCAAAGAAAAAAATGAAGCTGCATTTAAGCTGCATTTTGGAAGTTCAAACTCGGGGCACCATAGAACTCCACTTTATGGAAACAATTCCTGAAACATAATTTATTACTTAAATTTAAAAATGACTAAAACCTTAAGCAAAATGTAAATAAAAAAATACAAAAACTAAAATAAAAAAATGCAATTATAAAAATTTAAGTACATTTAAAATGAAAACAGAAAAAAGTAGTTTTTAATTTTTTTTACACTTTTTTAGATCTTTTTAATTTCTGTTTATTTTCTATTTTAATTAAAAATGTAATTAAGGTTTTAGTAATTTTGCTGTGTTTTTATCTTTTTTATTAGCTGTTATTAATGTTTATATAGTTTCATATTTTAAAATGAAAATGAGTATGCATGTGCTATATTTTAATACCTGATGCAGTACATGCAAAGTGGTTTTATTTTAGTATCTGCCAGATATTATTTTTTTCTTCAGTATTTAGAATTTTTTAGTATTTTCTGTTTTATTTTTAAATGTAATTAAAGCTTTTTTTTGTTTGACATTTTTTTATTTATTTAACTTTTTATAGATTTTTAATTCCACTAAAACCAGTTCTCGTGTACTGCATCAGGTATCAAAATATAGCCTTGAGAAGTCTTGAAAAGCATTTTTTGTTTTAAATGTAACTTATTTTATCTTTAGTGCAACAATAATGCAAATGCTCAAGCCAAATTTTTTGACACTGAAAGAATGAAGATTGTTGCATTAGAGTATTATTGTTTTTTTCTCAAGAAACTGAGTGTGCAGAAAACAGAAAATGGAAAAACAGTGTGAACACCACAAACACACTTTAAAGACTTTATAATTAGTGCCAAAATATTATTAAAATTATTAAAAAATTTTTTTATTTTTTTTATGTATTACTTTTATTATTATGCATTTTTATATATTTATTTACAAGTTATTGCACTAAATTAAATGCTGCATGAATGGAATGCGATATGAAATGGAATGTACTCTATTTTTCATATTATTTGAATTGAATCACACAGCCGTGCGTCTCTTTATAAGGGTTGATATGAGGACTCGGATCATCCTCTCCATCGTAACCTGTGCTCACATCTGTATCCACAATGACATCCAGTGTGCAGCTAATGTCTTAATCTATGAAGTTCATCACGCTCCGCAGCTGCTCTCCATCAAAGTCTCTCATTCAGGAAGACAGAGGCCAAACATTCACATGGTTCTGAAGCATCACAAATAAAGCCAAATGAGCTCAAACCAGTCTCTTACCAGCCTTCCATTGTTTTCCCGGAAAACGTCCTGGTTAATGTAGGTAAATAACTTCTTTTCCAGCTGGAGGACAACCTGTGACAATAAAAACACACCTTTATTAGCTTCAGTAGACACACACAGTATAAAGAAGGTGTTTAATATTGGTTCTGGTTCAAAAGAGGAAATCAATATTACTTTAAGAAACTGATGCATTAAACTGATCAAAAATGACAGTGCAAACATTTATTATGTTACAAAGATTTCTATGTCAAATAAATGTTGTATGCAGCAAATCAGAATATTAGAATGATTTCTGAAGAATCATGTGACACTGAAGACTGGAGTAATGATGCTGAAAATTCAGATTTGATCACAGAAATAAATTATACTTTAACAGATATTCACATAGAAACAGCAGTTTTAGATTTTAATAATATTTTAAGATTTTTTACTGTATTTTTTATTAAATAAATGCAGTCTTGATGAGCAGAAGATACTTTTTTTAATGGTTTTTAAAGCGTTTCTTATGCTCGTCAAGGCTACATTTATTGAATCAAAAATACAGAAAAAATTGTAATATTGTGAAATATTATTTTGATTTTAAATTACTGTTTTCAATTTTAATATATTTTAAAATATAATTTATTTCTGTGATACAAAGCTGCACTTTCAGCATCATTACTCGAGTCTTCAGTGTCACACGATCCTTCAGAAATCATTCTAATATACTGATTTATTATCAATGCTTAATATTTTTTTGGAAACCTGTGATACTTTTTTTCAGGATTCTTTAATAAATAAAAGGTTAAAAAGAACAGTATTTATTTAAAACAGAAAGGCTTTCTAACAATATACACTATTGTTCAAAAGTTTGGAGTCAGTACATGTTTATTCTTTCTTTTTTTTGAAAGAAATTAATACTTTTATTCAGCAAGGATGTGTTAAATTTATAAAAAGGTGATAGTAAAGACTTGTTCTTTTAACTTTTTATTCATCAAAGCATCCTGAAAAAAAGAATCACAGGTTCCAACATTCCAACTGTTCCCAACATTGATGGCTGATGAAAATTCAGCTTTGCATCACAGAAATAAATTATATTTTAACATAGATTCACATAGAAACAGTTGTTTTAGTTTTTAATAATATTTTACGATTTTGTACAGTATTTTTGATCAAATAAATGCAGCCTTGATGAGCAGAAGAGACTTCTTTTTTTCAGCAAGGATGTGTTCAATTAATAAAAAGTGCTAGCACAGATTTACACTGTTAGAAAAGGTTTATATTTTACATAAATGCTGTTCTTTTTAACTTATTATTTATCAAAGAATCCTGAAAAAAATATATGAATATATTTGGCGGCACAACTTTGATCATTCTAATAATAAATTAGCATATTAGAATGATTTCTGAAGGATCATGTGACACTTAAGACTGGAGTAAAGCTGATGGAAATTCAGCTTTGCATCACAGAAATAAATTATATTTGAACAGATATTCACATGGAAACATTTGTTTTAGATTTTAATAATATTTTACAATTTTTTTACAGTATTTTTGATCAATTAAATGTTGCCTTGATGAGCAGAAGAGACTTCTTTTATTCAACAAGGATGTGTTAAATTAATAAAAAGTGCTAGCACAGATTTACATTGTTAGAAAAGATTTATATTTTGAATAAATGCTGTTCGTTTTAATTTATTCATCAAAGAATCCTGAAAAAAAAAATCACAGGTTCCAAAAAATATTTGAGAATTTTAAAAATAAATCAGTACAGTAGAATGATTTCTGAAGGATCATGTGACACTAAAGACTGGAGTAAAGCTGATGGAAATTCAGCTTTGCATCACAGAAATAAATTTTATTTTAACATTTATTCATATAGAAACAGTTTTTATAGATTTTTATATTATATATATATATATATATATATATATATATATATATATATATATATATATATATATATTATTATTTAATTTTTTTTTTACTGTATTTTTAATCAAATAAATGCAGCCTTGGTGAGCAGAAGAGACACCCTGACACATCGATGGTTTATAAAATGATCAAGATTGTTGGAAAAAGTGTGTATGTTTTTTTAAAGACGCTTCTTCTGCTCATCAAGGCTGCATTTATTTGACCAAAAATACAGAAAAAATTGTAATATTGTGAAATATTATTTAAATTTTAAATACCTGTTTTCTATGTGAATATATTTTAAAAAGTAATTTATTTCTGTGATGCAAAGCTGAATTTTCAGCATCATGACTCCAGTCCAAGGATAATTTGAAAATTCAGCTTTGCATCACAGGAATAAATT
>NC_133362.1:2932873-2955187 GCF_049309525.1 Garra rufa | reverse complement strand
AAAACAGTTTATTCTAATAAAGACTCAAGTATTTAAAATAAAATAAAAAAGCATTATAATAATATTATAATACGCTAAGTATTAATAAATAATTAAATAATAAATTAATTTAAATTTAATTATATTATTATAAATAAGGCAAATACAATAGAATAAAAAATAACAGTATTATAATAAAACAAGATTATAATAAAAATAAAAAACCAATTAGTCCAAATGAAATAATATATTCTAAAGTATATAATAAACTAAGTAAAAATAAAATAAATAAGTACATTCCAATAATCTATTATAAAATTAGAAGAAAAAAAAATATATATAATAATAATAATATATACAAAATACATATAATAATTATATATAAATATAAATAAATTGAAATAAAATAAAAATGTAGATTATATAGATAACAATAAATAAAATACAAAATATAGAATATAGAAAAAAATATATAAACACACAAATTAATAAAATAGAATAAAAAATATATAACAATATTACATTAAAATAAAACAAAACTAAATTACTTAAAATAAAATATTAGCTAAAATAAAAATAAAAATAAAAGTAAAAATGGTCAAATTAGAAAAACAAAATAAAATCAAAAATAGTCAAAAATATATTACATTTGATTATAAATAAATACAAAATAAATAAAATTTTGATATAAATATAAATAAATAAAAAATAAAATAAAAATATAGATAATAATAAAATACAAAATATAGACTACATATAAACGAAGAAATACAAAATAAAATAAAATAAATAAAATAAAATTGTAAGCCAGTGGCAGTGTAAATCCACTTTATCAGTGTTTATACTGAACCCTGAACAGACAAAAACAAAGCCTGCAAAAACCAGTTAATAAACACTTTCTCTTTCACAGTTCAGAAATCAAACACAACGCGGCAAAAGATGAAGAAAATGTGATCGAGTCTGTGTTCTTGAGTAACTGAGTTCAGCAGTAAACCACAGGATCACATGACTCTCAACATTATTAAATGAGAGACAAATTGATTCTGTGAGAGTCCTGATTACCAAAGCACAGACAAATAAATAAATAAGCTCTCTAATGGGGAGTTAACTGCAGCGATGAATAAACTAATTACCGGCCGGGTCACATAATTACAAATTGACTGATTTCATTTAAAAACTCTGATGCAAATGAAAGGCCTGAGAGAGATTTGATTGCTCCTCACATCTTTCAGCCGACATTCGGACAAGATTAACTCGATCAAGTCACATTACATTTGCATACTTCAGTTCATCCGCTATGGGCTACAGCGAACTTAACACACTTCTCCTCTGAGAAAATCATTGTCATATTCTACAGCAGCCTGCAATACAAATACAGTTTCATAACAAACCCAAAATATATTCATACTCCTCATTTTAACATAAAATGTCTTTAACGTTGTGTTCCGTGCCATCGCTTCGGCAAAGTGTCCATCAGACGAACTACAGTGCCTTGCAAAAGTATTCATACCCCTTCATTTTGTTCACGTTTTGTTTTGTTGCAGCATTATGTTATACTGCTTTAAATGAGTTTTCCCCACATCAATACTCCATACACCATAATAATGACAAAGCACAAACCAGATTTGCAAATTTTACAAATGCATTAAAAATAAAACACTGAAATAAGTGCATTGCATAAGTATTCATACCCTTAACTCAGTACACAGTTGAAGCAGCTTTACAGCCTCAAGTGTTTTTGGGTCTGATGTGAGCATCTTTGCACATCTGCATTTGGCAATTATCTGCCATTCTTTGCCTCACCTTTTCTCCTCTCCATCTCTGTCAGCTTGGACATTTTCTAGAGTCCTAGTTGTTCCAATCGTCTTCCATTATGGAGAATGCTTCTGTCAACCTTCAATGCAGCAGATTTGTTTCTGAACTCTTCTCTAGATCATGGCCTTAACGCAAGTCTGTCTCTGAGCTCTACAGGCAGTTATCTTGGTTTTTGCTCTGATCTGCATTTTCAGCTGTTAGACCTTTTCTGAGAGGTGTGTGTCTTTCTAAATCAGACTCATTCACATGAATTTGCCACAGTTTAACTCCACTCCAAGTGTAGGAACATCTAGAAGCAATATGAATGCTCCTGAGATACATTTCCAGTGTCCCAGAAAGGGGTATGAATACTTATGCAACAGGATCTTTTCAGTTTTTTATTTCTAATAAATTTGCAAAGTTGTTACAAACCTGTTTTGTGCTGTCATTATGGAGTATGAGATGTAGATTGATGTGGGGAAAAAGTAATTTAAAGCAGTTTAACATAATGCTGCAACAAAACAAAACTTACCAAAAAAAAAAGGAGTATGAATACTTTCGCAAGGCACTGTATTAAAAAAGTTGTTGTTTTCGATTTAAAGCTTTCTACATATATATTTATCATGTCTGACAAAAAAAAAACGGTTAAATAGTTTCCACTGAAAAAAATAAAACTGATCGCGCTTGTGCCTCCATGTCCTAAAAACTCCATGACCACAAAAAAAAAGAAAAGAAAATATCGTAATCAAGAAAATACACACTTCCTGACCCACATGTTTAATATTTGCGACTGACAGCAGCGGTTATGCGGTGGAGATGCGTCATTTGGCATTAATTAGGTAATTTTGTCAAAAGAAATGTTCTTGATTACAAGAAAAATACAGATTGTTCTTGTTGTGATTTATTTTGTCTTTCCTTTATACTAGTGATGCTCCGATTGATCGGCAACCGATCATGATCGGCCGATATTGGGTAAAAAGCTTGATCGGCGAACCCCAAAAGCGATCGAAAAAGCCGATCACTTGACGTAAATTACTCGCGCAACTTTTTCACACGTGCATGCACGGCGCCTAGGTAAACAACAGCAGAGCGGAGCTTACCAGTGGCAACATGCAACATGAGTACTAAATTCTTTATTAGTTTTGTAAGGGTAGTCTTGTTCTTGGGCATGTGACTAAGTTTTGCGTGTACAGAGCGCTGACTGTAGTTTTGCCGGAGAAGTATACTTTCGGTTTCATTCTGAGTGGTGAATGTGCGTGCTTGAATGTAAATGAATGTATCTTTCTATACCCGTCATATTGCAATAATGTTACCGCTGTATGTCTGATTGTTGTCATCAGTTCATGTTGTAGTGTAGTTCAGTCCATATAGAATGAGGAGAAATGGTGCGCGTGTAATTCACGTGTGTATGTTTAGCGCCATTTTATCGCATCGTAATTCTAATGAACACATAAATGTTACTGAGGTGAATGTTTATGTTTCCTACACAGACAGATTCTGATATATCATATTTAATTCAGCCTAAACCACATTTTACTACCTTTATCCTAATGACTGCAATGCTGGATAATATAACCCTTACACCATCTTAAAAAGCAGCTACAAATAACAAGCAAAGAACATTTACAATATCAAAGGACATAGCCTAGTCTAGTGCGAGGTGCACTTTAATATAAATAAATCTCTTCCCCATGCGGCGCGACAAGTTTCTGAAGCATCCTAGAACCGACTCTCTGCACTGCATCGCTAAAGTTAGGCGCCTTTTTGACGGATAATATTAATAATCGTCTTGCTATCGTCAAACCCTGGTGAAAAAAACAGCATATGCTGCTTAGGTATGTTTTGGTGCTGGGATGCTGGTTTTAGCTGGTTTATGCTGGTCCTTTGCTGGTTCATGCTGGTTCTTTGGCTGGTTAATGTGGTCCTTGACCAGCAACATGACCAGCATAAATCAGCAAAGGACCAGCATGTTTTTTTCAGCAGGGAAGGCATCAGCAACTTAACCCTAACTTGGTGGTTCTTCAAGATCTTGACTGTAGCCTATTTCTAGAGGTTTTTTTCTTCAATATAGTTAATTTAGAGTTAGTTTCATTTCTACAAATGGTGCAAACTCTGCTAGATTATAGATCAAAGATTCCCATTCTCCTGCCATTCTGTGATCTTGGTGATCGGTAATCGGTGATCGGCCCCAAAAATGCTGATCGGAGCATCTCTACTTTATACAGATTAAAATAGTTTCGTTTTCGAAGCAGGTTTACTCTAAATGATGTCAGTGATTCTCCGATGTTAAATATGATCAAGAGTTATTTTATTTCGATCTACAGTGTAATAAAAGTTAAGAAAAAGATTAGCCTATAGCCCTAAATATATATAGACTACAAGCTAGTTCCTTTTTTCTTAACTTTTAACTTCTTCTAAAAATCATCAAGAATATTAAATCTACTTAATAGGCTAGGTTAACAAATTTTCTTATACAAACATAACGAATGCACTTCAAAACTAAGTTTTTGTTTATAAATTCAGGAATCACGCATGTGTACGGTGTACATTTTAGGACATCCTCAGACCTCAGCCATACAACGAAAAGGTGTCATGCCTCAGACTCAGAATAAAAGGCATCAGCACCTCATTTTAATCTGAGTCCGTTTCGTCCGATGTCTAATTGTACGAGACCTGACACCTGACGTTGTTTTTCCTAAGACCTGAAGCCTTTCAGTCTGAGGCACAATGCCATTTTGTCCTGTGACTGACGCCTTTTAGTCTGAGGCATGACATCTTTTCGTTGTCCTAAAATGTACACCGTACATATGACAAAATAATATTATTTTATATATATATATATATTAATTGTAGAGCTATAACAGTTGTAGCAAATGAATACAACTGAATTCCTTACAGCTGTGTGAGAGCGAGCAGCTCTGTGAGACAGCCAATCAGAGCAGAGCTCCTCATTATTATGCAGGAACCTTCCAAATAAGGCAATAACAGAGCATTTCATTCTAGGGACAAATCCTAGGGTTGTAAATGGACTCAAGCCCCACTCGTAGCATTATCTAGAAGACGACTACAAACAAAGTTAAGTCTGACACAGAGAAAGGGACCGATGGCCGGTCATCTGTGGTTCGTCTTTGGGAGAGAAAGAAGAAACGACTCATACATTTTTTCCCTGCTTTTTAGTAGTGATGGGAAAATGAAGCTTTTTGAAGCACCGAAGCGTTCCCCTCAACTGTATCGTAAAAAGCTTCATTACTCGAAGCTTTTCAACACGCTGTACTCTAATGACATCTAGTGGTCAAAGGTGGAAAACGTTTCTTTTATGTCCCAGATGTCAAAGCGATTTTTGGACAGTTTCATAAAATGAATCAATTTGTGTTACGAAAACCAGAAGAAATATTTTACTTACACAAATTAATTAATCTGTAAATAAACTTATAAAAGTACAAGCATGATTTGTGTAGCCATAGATGCTCAAAGTAAATTAAGAATATTGTTAAATTGACTAATATTATTATTAATCAGAAGTGCTTTTGAAGCGGGAATCACTACAAAATGAACATGCACAAAACTACACCTACATATTTATTTGTATTATGAATTATTCTTAATAAAGAAGCGAATGACACTTGAAACCTGCGCAAGGGGTTTGTGTTGTTTGAATCAGAATACGAAGCAGTCACGTTTGTTGAACTTGAATGTATAATTTTTTTTCTGGCATTGTCATGTGATGCCATTTTATTCATTTTAGTTTTAGTTTTTATTTATTTTACTTCAATTTATGTGTGTGTACTTCTAACATGTTTGGTAGGTAAAATAAATGTTGTAACTTCAAATTAGAGCATCTTCCATGTCTGGAATGGATGTATTCTTGAGCTTATAAGGTAACAATACTGTAATAAGATAACCTTGTTTGAAATGGGTTTGGCTAAAAGAAAACTTTGGTTTCGTCTATACTATTAGGTACTTATTCTATATTGACTGGGTTAAATAAAATTGCTAAAAATAGACTAAAATACAATTTTCGTTGACTAAAACTAGACGAAAATAGTCATGGGTAATTCTGGCTAAAATGAGACTAAAATGCTCAGACTTTTAGTCGACTAAAACTTGACTAGACTAAAAAGAGTGTGAACCTGACTAAAACTAATAAAAACTAAAATGACAGCTTCACACAAAGACTAGACTAAAACTAAAATTAAAATCTGCCGCTAAAAACAACACTACTTTCCTATGCCATATACCTTCTATGCAGATATCAGAGAACAATTTAAAATATTGTTTCAATGCATTCTATGGCACCTTTAAATGACTTCTATTGTGATCTGGCGCTATATCGAAAATAAAACGAACTTGCCGTTGGAGGGGCGGGAAACACTGCAAATGTAGTCTAAGAAAGACCTAACTAGACAAAATATCATAAAAGAGCATAGAAGTGAAGTATTGTTCTGAACGCGGTCAGGTTGGTGGACGCAGCTGTAGTCTGTAAAGGTCAGCGGTGCGGCGGGTGACAGTGATGAACGCAGACGAGCGGCGGGTCAGCGCGGGATCGAGCCGCGGAGAAGAGGCACATAATCTCATCTCCGGCGTCCGGCGGCCCGTTCGCCCTCGATCACGGGTCAGGAGCGTCACGGATCGGGTGAATCTCATCGGCTGACCTTCTGCGGCGGATCATAAATAACAGCACGGCTGCTCTCACATAAAGACACAAACGGCGGCTGAGTAATAACTAATAAACAGCGGCTGTGATTGATGAAGAGCAGCGCCCAAACGCCCATCTGTCTGCGCTCAGATTAAACAACACTTCATGCACTGACACACTCCTCTGAGACATTTACGCCCCGAACGGCCAACCGAATCTCAGATTTCACGTTCCATTCACTTCAGGGGCGGCAAAGTGAAGCGCAATAATGTGAAAGCTAAAAATAATGCAAATCAAACTGAATTGAGACCAGTTTAAGAGACAATCTGGATAAAAACAGGAGAAATAAAATGAAATTAAAAATATAGAATATAAAAAATAAAATAGGATTAAATTATTTAAAATAAAAGAATATTATACAACAAGAAAAATAAAATAACAAAATAAAATAAAAATTATATAATAAAATATTTTAATAAAACAGGAATAAATTGGTTTAAAATATAATAAAATATTGTTATATTATAATAAAAAAATCAAACTGAATTAAGAACAGTTTAAGAGACAATCTGGTCTGAATCTGGATAAAAACAGGAGAAATAAAATTTAATTAAAAATATAGAATATAAAACATAAAATAAGATTCAATTATTTAAAATAAAATAAAAACAGCATTATAATAACATTATAATAAAATAAGACAAAACAAGTTTAATAAAAATAAAATAAATAATTATATTAACATTTATTGTTATAAATAAAACTACAATAAAATAAAATAAAAAATATATAATAATATTGCAATATATTAAAAGAAGAATTAGTTCAAATAAAATGAAGTAAAAAATGTAAATAATATTATAATAAAAATATATTTTTTAAAAAATAAATAAATTATATATTCTAATAAACGTAGTAAAAATAAAATAAATCATCAAATTAAAGTAAGATAAAGATAAAAATAGGACAAATAAAATGAAATATATAAAATATACAAATTTTTTTGTCAACATTTATTTAATGATTTAATTTTAAGTAATCTGGCCCTTCATAATTAAATTGTGAAAATAAAATGTAAAAAAAGGTGGAAAATAATATCCTAATAAAAAAAATCATAAAATAAATTAGTCAAAATAAAATATATTATAATAATACAAAATAAAATTATATAATAAAAAATACATTATTACATTATATAATATTATGCAATAAGAAAAATAAAATAACACTTATATAATATTATATTATAATAAAACATCATAAAATAGTCAAAATTAAATTAAATTAAATATATTATAATAAAACAAAATAATAAGTAAAAATAAATTAAATTATATAATTTTACAAAATAAGAAAAAAATAAAATGATATAATATTATATTATAATAAAACAGGACAAAATTGTTTTAAAATATAATAAAATAATCATTACATCATAAAATAAATGAGTCAAAATTAAATAAAATATATTATAATAAAACACAATAAAATAATATTAGTAAAAATATATATAAGAAAATTAAATAAAGATAAAATAAAATATTATATTATAATAAAACAGGAATAAATTGGTTTAAAATATAATAAAATAACATTATATTATAATAAAAAAATCAAAATAAATTAGTCAAAATAAAATAAAATACAAAATAAAATATCAGTAAAAATAGATTAAATTCAATTATTTAATATTACAAAATTAAAAAAATATTTAAAAAAAGATTATATTATATTATATTATATTATATTATATTATATTATATTATGTTATAATAAAACAAGAATAAATTGTTTTAGAGAATTTTTTTAAAAGTAAAATAATATATTACAATAAGATAAAATTAGTCATCATAAAAAGCATGGTTTGAGAAACTAAAATAAATTTAATTAGAATAATTAAATTAAATTTTACATATTACAATAAAATAAAAAAATAAAATAAATAAATCAACTGTCTAAATGAAAAGTATTTTCTCTGTCACTGATGTGAAATCAAACACAACGCTTCTTTTCTCAGTCTGATATCCAACATCTCCTTCATGACGACTGAAGAGCAGCAGATGTACATCAAATCCATCGAAAGAGCTGATTAAACACAGCAACATGACAAAATGCATCAGCTCGACCTTTCACAAGCCTGTTGTTCTGTCCGCTTCTCTCTTATTCAGCGTTTCAATTAATATTGTCCCGCTTTCTGGAGCAGCACTTAAAGCCATAACTCAGGAGCGCCGCACACACGGGCCCTAAAGAGGAGACGGGTCACGCGCTCATTACACAAACCCACAGAACATCAGGCGTGTGTGGAGTCAAGGGTACAAACACGCCACACACCATCAATCAGAGCCGCCTCCTTTCTGATTGGCTGCTGGTGAAAGCGCCAGCTGTCAATCAAACGGGGAATGCGGGTGATGTCATCCACATGTTTGACACACTGAGGCTCATTGATGAAGACACTCCAGAAACCAAAACTCAAGAAGATGGAAGGAATCAACTGAAGGGGACACTATACACTGATATGTGCTCTCCATATATCTTTAATATCAGGACAATATGGAAGTGACTTTTGCTGCATCTTCTTATCACACTACAAAAAAGTAACTTTGTTTTCTAGTGAAAATTCTCAAATTAAGATGATTTGAGACAAAAAAAAATCTTGTTTTAATGGGAAATTGATCAAAATGAAGTGAGTTTATGATTAAAATAAAAACAAATATCTGCAGATGGAGTCAGAAAAATCAAGCTAATTTCAAGGGAATACAAGTTTTCATCCCCACTGACAGATCTATCATCTCATTTTATTTTATTATTTTATTATCTCCAGTTACTGTATCTTGATTTGAGGATGTTTCGATATTTGCAGTGTAAAAGAAAAAATAGGAAAATATTTTTATTTTATTATATATTTTATTTTATTTCTTGATTTAAGGATGTTTAGATATTTGTAGTGGGAAACAAAACAAAAACAGGAATACATTTTTAATTTTACTTCATTTCAATTTGCATCTCCAGTAAATGTGTCTTGTTTTAAAGATTTTTAGATATTTTTGGTAAAAAACAAAACAAAAATAGGAATAAATTTTAATTTAATTTAATTTATTTTAATTAATAAATAAATTAATTTATTTATTTACAATTTGCTTCTCCAGTAAATGTATCTTGATTTAAAGATGTTTAGATATTTTTAGTAAAAAAAAAAAAAAAATAGGAATACATTTAATTTTCATTTAATAATTATTATTTTATTTTTTTTAGTTTTTATTTGACTTTAATTAATTAATTAAGTTATTTTTTAAATTAGCATTTCCAGTAGACGTATCTTTTACTTTATTTTATAATGTAACATTTTAATTCATGTAATATTTTATTTCACTTTATTTTATAATTTAGCTTTTTTATTCATTTAATATTTTATTTCACTTTTTATTTTATTTTACTTTATTTTATAATTTAGCATTTTATTTTATTTCATTTCATATTTGATTTCATTTTTTATTTTATTTTACTTTATTTTATAATTTAGCATTTTATTTTATAATTTAGCATTTTATTTTATTTCATTTCATATTTTATTTTATTTCACTTTTTACTTTATTTTATAATTTAGCATTTAATTTAATTTCATATTTAATTTTACTTTTTATTTTATTTTATTTTATTTTATAATGTAGCATTTTATTTCATTTAATATTTTGTTTCACTTTTTATTTTCTTTTACTTTATTTTATAATTTAGCATTTCATTTCATTTAATATTTTATTTCACTTTTTATTTTATTTGACTTTATTTTATAATTTAGCATTTTATTTCATTTAATATTTTGTTTTATTTTTACTTTTTATTATTTTATAATTTAGCATTTTATTTAATTTCATTTCATATTTTATTTTATTTCACTTATTTTATTTTATTTACTTTATTTTATAATTTAGCATTTTATTTAATTTCATATTTTATTTTACTTTTTATTTTCTTTTACTTTATTTTATAATTTAGCATTTCATTTAATATTTTATTTCACTTTTTATTTTCTTTTACTTTATTTTATAATTTAGCATTTCATTTCATTTAATATTTTATTTCACTTTTTATTTTATTTTACTTTATTTTATAATTTAGCATTTTATTTCATTTAATATTTTGTTTTATTTTTACTTTTTATTTTATTTTATAATTTAGCATTTTATTTAATTTAATTTCATATTTTATTTCACTTATTTTATTTTATTTACTTTATTTTATAATTTAGCATTTCATTTAATTTCATATTTTATTTTACTTTTTATTTTATTTTACTTTATTTTATAATTTAGCATTTCATTTCATTTAATATTTTATTTCACTTTTTATTTTATTTTACTTTATTTTATAATTTAGCATTTTATTTCATTTAATATTTTCTTTTATTTTTACTTTTTATTTTATTTTAGAATTTAGCATTTTATTTAATTTCATTTCATATTTTATTTTAATTGTAAGTTCATTTAATGTGACCCATCCACCAGCTGCAGATATATTTAATTTTGTTTTGTTTTTAATGTTCATTTCGTTTCGTCCCACAGACTGCAGCGGTTTGGACGTGTGTTAAAGATCCTCAAAGCACACGAGGCGCAGCTAGAAGCGTCCAAAACACGGAGCGTCGGCGTCCAAACAGCGCTGCGTGTCCCGGAGCCGCCGTTAATAGGATTCCTTTAGGGAAGCAGATGGATGGCGAATCCGGGCGGTTTCATCTACTAAAAGACGGCATAAATCACGGATGAAGCCGAGGTTATCGCCAGCCTGCCCGCCTCATGAGAAACCTGCATTAAAGCATTAGTGAAATTAATTCATCTTTCATAAGAGGCCGGAGCCGTATCTGTGATCTACGATAACAAGCGATTTCTCACCAGCGAGCGAGAAAGCCCTTGATAGACTACACAAATCTGCTGCTTTAAACGGCCCAACATTATGTGGAGTGCCGCTCTCCGGAGATTCAGCGGCGCGTAAATCAATGCATCAATGCAAACTTTTCTCTTTCTGTTTTCTCTGGCCGGCGAAGGTGCGCCGCTTCTGTAAACGTAATTGTTTTCTCATCAGGAGGAAGCGCCGCCGTCGGCCTCGTGCGGAACCGCAGCTAGCGGCGCGTGAAAGGCCACGCCGCTGTTTTTGCATACATTTACGAGCCGCTGTTTGCCGGAGTGTGGGAGACGGATGGGAGACGAGCATCTGGGTGACGTGAGCTCTTTATTAGTATATCAGCTCTACACAACACTCACATCAAACACCAAATCACACTCCAACATCATCCAAACACATTACAGCGTTCATTCAGGTGGAAACCAAAAAAGGTCTTAGATCTCTGAGCAGAAACTCTTTGATTCACAGTCATGTCATTAAATGTTGCATGCATCACAATAAAAATAAAATAAATAAATAAATAATAAATATTCATATTTTGTTTTGTTTTTCAATATAAATATCCAAATATTCTTACATCAAGATACATTTACTGGTAAAATAAAATAAAATAATAAAAAATAAAATAAAATAAAACTATTTTTTTCTTTTTTGTTTTCCACTACAAATATCGTAACATCCTTAAATTAAGATACATTTACTGGTAAAATAAATAAATACAAATAAATAAATAAATGTATTCCTATTTTTTTTTTTTTTTCCACCACAAATAGCTAAGCATCCTTAAATCAGGATACATTTACTGGTAAAATAAAATAAAATAAAATAAAATAAAATAAAAGCTTATTGTTTTGTTTTCAACTACAAATATCTTAACATTCTTAAATCAAGATACATTTACTGGTAAAAAAAAATAATTAAAATAAAATAAGATATAAAATAAAATAAAATAAAATAAAATAAAATAAAATAAAATCTTATTGTTTTGTTTTCAACTACAAATATCTTAACATCCTTAAATCAGGATACATTTACTGGTAAAATAAAATAAAATAAAATAAAATAAAATAAAATAAAATAAAATAAAATAAAATAAAATAAAATAAAAAATTCATTCTTATTGTTTTGTTTTCCACTACAAATATCTAAACATCCTTAAATCAAGATACATTTACTGGTAAAATAAAATAAAATAAAATAAAAAATTCATTCTTATTGTTTTGTTTTCAACTACAAATATCTTAACATTCTTAAATCAAGATACATTTACTGGTAAAAAAATAAAAATAAATAAATAGATAAAAATAAATTAAAATAAAATGTATTCTTATTGTTTTGTTTTCAACTACAAATATCTTAAAATCCTTAAATCAAGATACATTTACTGGTAAAATAAAATAAAATAAAATAACATGTATTCCTATTTTTTTTTCCACTACAAGTATCTGAACATCCTTAAATCAAGATACATTTATTGGTAAAATAAAACAAAATTAATTTTAATAATAAAATTAAATAAAAATGTATTCCTATATTTTTTTGTTTTCCACTACAAATATCTAAGCATCCTTAAATCAGGATACATTTACTGGTAAAATAAAATAAAATAAAATAAAATTCATTCTTATTGTTTTGTTTTCAACTACAAATATCTTAACATCCTTAAATCAAGATACATTTACTGGTAAAACAAAATAAATAAAATAAAACATAAAATAAAAATGTTTTTTTTTTTTCTCACTACAAGTACTGGAAAACAAAAAAAGGAATACATTTATTTTATTTTATTATTTCTTTATCTTATTTTATTTTACTTTACATCTTAAATAAATGTATCTTTTTAAATAAATACATAAACAAATAAATATTCCTATTTTGTTTGTGTTTTTCACTATAAATATCTAAACATCCTTAAATCAAGATACATTTACTGGTAAAATGAAATAAAATAAAATTCAAATTTTTTGTTTTCCACTACAAATATCCAAGCATCCTTAAATCAAGATATTAAACAAAACTAATAATTAATGCAGGGGGAAATGTGTTTATTCACTTTTATTTTGTTTGTTTTATCATCATTATTATTATTTTTTAATGATTTAAAGCGACAGTTCACCCAAAAATGAAAATTGTCATCATTGTTGAATAAAGTTCAGTTAATATTAATTACTATTAACCTAAAAAAAAATTAATTTTAATTAATTTTCATTTCTTTTTAAAAATATTTTTTACATATATTTTTTAATTTTATTATTTTTAAATGATTTACGAGATTTACGATTTTCGATAGTTTACCCAAAATAAAAATGTCATCACTGTTGAATAAAGGTCAGTAAATAATAATTACTATTAACTTAAATAATTTTTTATTTTCATTTATTTTTAAAATATTTTTTACTTTATTATTATTATTATGTTGTATTTTTAAATTATTTAAAATGACATTTCACCCAAAAATGAAAATTGTCATCATTGTTGTGAATATATTTCAGTTAATATTAATTACTATTAAACTATTACTATAATTAATTACTATTAATTATACTTAAACTACTTTTAATTCTCATTTATTTTTTTAAATATTTTTTTTTTACTTTCTTTTATTTTATTTTTTTTTTTTTTTATCAATTAATATTAACTTACATTATTTTTAATTTGCATTTATTTTTTAACAGATTTTTAAAAGTTTTTTATTTTTTATTTCATTTGTTTTATTATTTTTTATTTTTAAATAATTTAAAGCGACAGTTTACCCAAAAATTATTAAATAAAGTTGCTATTTTGTTTTTGTTTTTTGTGTTTATGGAAGGTCAGAAAGCTCTCAGATTTCAACAAAAACATCTTAATTTGTGCTGAAGTTCTTACAGGTCTGGTAGGACATAAAGGTGAGTCATTTTCACTGTGAACCAAATTAAGCAGGGATGCAGTATTCAGGGCTGTAATGATTTCTGACTCGAGTCGTTTTGCTCTCAATATGAACCTGAAATTTCAATCCAGAGCTTGATGTGAGAAATGTGAGTGAAGCAGACAAACATGAGGTTGATTGTTTGATCATGACGCACCTCAGGGAAATAGTCTTTAGGAAACTTCTCCTTCTCCAGCGTGGCTGTGCTGGGCAGAGTGTCCGAATGAACCTCCTTACCAACCACCTTCCTGAACTTCTTGGCTGAGGAGGAATAAAACAGCACTCATTGACACGCAAACACACTTCAGAGACACTGATCAGGACGACTGCGCCACCTACTGGTCGCACACACATCTCTTCACATTACACCTCATTTTACATTCGCATTAGAAGATTTTTAATTTATTAAAATTACAGCTTTCAAAGCCCAACTGAGAATAAAAAATATATTTTCTCTGTCTTTTTAAGTATAGTATAAATATTTGTTATCTGCATCATTTAAACAAATATAAAGCCAAATCGAAAAATAAAAAAGTGCTAAAAAAACAACAACAACATTTTAACATTTATTTAATAAAATAATATTTTTAAAAAGTGTTTCAACGTTTATTTAACAAAAATATATATATATTAAGGTAAAAGAAATATATTATGCTTTTTTAATTATTACATTGTCATGGCTATAATGCATCTGGATGCTTTACTTGAATTTATTTTTTAATTTCTGTGTGATTACCACAAAAGTAATTTTTATAAATTAATTAGCATAAATTAATCAATTACATAACATTTTTTATACATTTAATATAAAATTTTAAATATAATATTTAAGATATAAAATTTACTATTTAATAATTTAATTTAATTTAATTTAATTTTACCAGTAAATATATCTTGATTTAAGACTGTTTAGATATTTGTAGAGGAAAACAAAATAAAAATAGAAATACTTTTTTTTTTTTTTTACCAGTAAATGTATCTTGATATAGGAATATTTAATTACTAATATTTAATTTAATAATTGTATTTTATTGTATTTTATTTTATTTTATTTTATCAGTAAATGTATTTTGATTTTAGGATGTTCAGATATTTGTAGAGGAAAACAAAACAAAAATAGAAATACTTTTTTTTTTTTTTTTTTTTTACCAGTAATTGTACCAATGTATTTTAATATTTGCAGTAGAAAAAAACAAACAAAAATATGAATACAATTAATTTTATTTCATTTGACCAATAAATGTATCTTTATATTTGTAGTAGAAAACTAAACAAAAAATAGAAATACATTTAATTTATTAAATACAATATAAATACTTGTTATCAGCGTAATTTAAACAAATAAAAAGCCAAAGAAAAAAATTTAAAAATATATAATATTAAGGTAATATAAATATATACATATTACACTTATTAATTTAATTTAATTTAACTTTAATCTTGATATTTGTAGTAGAAAACAAAACAAAAAATAGAAATATATTTAATTTAATTTATTAAATATAATATAAATATTTGTTATCAGCATAATTTAAACAAATAAAAAATCAACATTTATTAAAAAAAATATATAATATTAAGGTAATATAAATATATACATATTACACTTATTTATTTTTTAACTTTCTTAAATATATTGGTAAATGTTGGTAAATCTTGATAATTGTGGTAGAAAATAAAACCAAAAATAAGAATACATTTAATTAAATGTAATTCTATGTTATTTTACCAGTAAATGTATCTTAATATTTGCAGTAGAAAACAAAACCAAAAAATAGAAATACATTTAATTTATTAAATATAATATAAATATTTGTTATCAGCGTAATTTAAACAAATAAAAAAAAAAATCAACATTTATTTAAAAAATATATAATATTAAGGTAATATACAAAACAAAAATCAACATTTATTAAAAGAATATATAATATTTAGTTAATATAACTATACATATTACACTTGTTTATTTATTTATTTTTTTACTTTCTTAAATATATTGGTAAATGTTGGTAAATCTTGATAATTGTAGCAGAAAACAAAACAAAAAATAGGAATACATTTAATTGAATTTATAAAATATAATATAAATATTTGTTATCAGCGTAATTTAAACAAATAAAAAAAATTCAACATTTATTAAAATAATATATAATATTAAGGTAATATAAATATATACATATTACACTTATTTATTTATTTTTAACTTTCCTAAATATATTGGTAAATGTTGGTAAATCTTGATAATTGTAGCAGAAAACAAAACCAAAAATAGGAATACATTTAATTTAATGTAATTCTATGTTATTTTACCAGTAAATGTGTCTCAATATTTGCAGTAGAAAACAAAAACAAAAAATAGAAATACATTTAATTTATTAAATATAATATAAATATTTGTTATCAGCGTAATTTAAACAAATACAAAAAATTCAACATTTATTAAAAGAATATATAATATTTAGTTAATATAACTATACATATTACACTTGTTTATTTATTTATTTTTTACTTTCTTAAATATATTGGTAAATGTTGGTAAATCTTGATAATTGTAGCAGAAAACAAAACCAAAAATAGGAATACATTGAATTGAATTTATTAAATATAATATAAATATTTGTTATCAGCGGAATTTAAACAAATAAAAAAAAAAAAACAACATTTATTTAAAAAATATATAATATTAAGGTAATATAAATATATACATATTACACTTATTTATTTTTAACTTTCTTAAATATATTGGTAAATGTTGGTAAATCTTGATAATTGTGGTAGAAAATAAAACCAAAAATAAGAATACATTTAATTTAATGTAATTCTATGTTATTTTACCAGTAAATGTATCTTAATATTTGCAGTAGAAAACAAAAACAAAAAATAGAAATACATTTAATTTAATTTATTAAATATAATATAAATATTTGTTATCAGCGTAATTTAAACAAATAAAAAAAATTCAACATTTATTAAAATAATATATAATATTTAGTTAATATAACTATACATATTACACTTGTTTATTTATTTATTTTTTTACTTTCTTAAATATATTGGTAAATGTTGGTAAATCTTGATAATTGTAGCAGAAAACAAAACCAAAAATAGGAATACATTGAATTTAATTTATTAAATATAATATAAATATTTGTTATCAGCGGAATTTAAACAAATAAAAAAAAAATCAACATTTATTTAAAAAATATATAATATTAAGGTAATATAAATATATACATATTACACTTATTTATTTATTTATTTATTTATTTTTAACTTTCCTAAATATATTGGTAAATGTTGGTAAATCTTGATAATTGTAGTAGAAAACCAAACCAAAAATAGAAATACATTTATTTATTTATTTTATTTGACTAATCAATGTATCCTGATTAAAGGCTGTTTAGATATTTGTAGCAGAAAATAGGATTTTTTTTATTTTTTATTTTATTTTAATCAGCAAATGCATCTTGATTTAAGAATTTGTCGATATTTGTTGTGGAAAACATAATAATTAATTAATTAATTAAAAACACTTTTCTGGCCCTAAAATAGGCTTAATTTTCTTTTTTCACTTTCTTTGCAGTGGAATCTGAGATGTGCTCAGGGTTTGTGTTTGATGGAGAGCGTGATTACGGCCATCATGTGAGAGATATCGTGGTCTTTAAGAGCTCCGGGTTTGAGCGGGGCTGCAGGGTCCGGCGGGGGCTAATGCTCACACCGCTGTAATGGGAGTGGCTTTAATTAGTGTGACCGTCGGGACACGCGACCCCTGACCCCTACCGCTGATGAGGTCACCGCTAACTGTCCAATAGCCTGAGTGCACTATTAGCACAGGCTGAAATCTCATGAATTAAATCCTAATATTAATAAGCATTACTGTTTCCTATCGGTTACTCCATCTTAGCATGTTTTATAGCTTCTGAAACAACCTTGACCGCGTTGGATCGGATGGGATTGAAGACACGCCGCATTAAAGGGACACACGTACCTTTGAAATCAAACTGCTGGATGTTTTTCAATGATTCGTGGATGAAGTAGCAACATCCGAGTGCCTGAAAGACAAAAAGAGAGAGAAATTACTTAACTTAGATACACAAAGGTGTGGTTCAGTGCAATTTCTTTATATTTCTGTCATCTTCTGGTCCGCAGATGTGCATCTGTGGTATTCCTTCACCTGTTTTGTGAAAACTGTGGTCAACCGATATATCACCAGGACCGATATATCGGCCGATATTTGGCATATTTTCATTACCGATATGTCAAAAGCTGGACTTTTATTCTGAAATGCTTTTAATTTCAGCAATTATTATGCCTGGGTTTTCACTAATTTTTATTCTACACCAAAACATCAGCCATCAATAAATCCATATCGGTTGACCACCGCTTAATATTGTAGCAAATACATCTAAACACAAAATTGATATCGGTGGACTACTACTTAGTAAAGTACCAAACACATCACATTAAATATATTTTAATTTCTTTTCAGCAAATAATATGCATGTGTTTTTACAATTTTTCCAATTATATGTCATGATAACATAAATGTTGGCCATTGGCTATTAGATATTGGCCATCAAAAAATCCATATCGGTTGAGAACTAATTAGTAAAATTGCAAAAAGACATCTAAATACATCTAATTAAATCAATTTTAAAATATATTTTGTTTTAACAATAGCTATTTTTTAATTAAACACTGTGATATCATATATATTGGTTTTAAATTTGCCATCGGCCATCAAATAAATCCATATCGGTTGACCACTACTTAATATTGAAGCAAATACATCTAAATACAAACACAATTTAATCTGTTTTGCAATTGTTATGCATGTGGTTTTACTACTTTTAGATTAAATATTGTGAATGGGCTTTATATCAGCCATCAAAAAAACAAATCGGTTGACTACTACTTAGTAAAGTACCAAATACATCATATTAAATACATTTTGTTTCTTTTAAGCAATTGCTATTCATGTGTTTTTACTATTTTTAAATTAAATTGTGATATCATAAGTATCGGCTATCAAAAATATATATATCGGTTGACTACTACATAGTAAAGTACCAAATATATCATATTAAATCTATTTTGATTTCATTTCAACAATTGTTATGCATGAGTTTTACTATTTTTAAATTAAATATTGTGAATATTATAAATATTGGCCATTGGCCAGTAGATATCAACCATCAGAAATCCATATCGGTCAACCATTACTTAGTAAAGTAACAAAAATACCTCTAAATACATATAATAAAATAGATTTTATTTCAGGAAATGTTATACATGTGTTTTGATCATATTTAAATTAAATATTGTGATCATAAATATCAGCCATTGGCCATTAGATATTGGCCATCAAAAAAATCCATATTGGTGGACTACTACTTAGTAAAGTACCAAATACATCATATTAAATTTTGATTTCTTTTCAGCAATTGTTATGCATGCATTTTTACTATTTTTAAAATAATATTGTGATATCATGAATATCAAGCATTAGATTTTGGATAAAAAAAATGTATATCGGTAATTGTCATACATAAAGTAGCAAATGCATCATATTAAATCTAATTAAAATCATATTAAAAAATATCGGCTATTAGATATCGTCCATCAAAAAAATCCATATCGGTTGACCACTACTTAGTAAAGTACCAAAAATACATCTAATTAAATATACTTTGAAATAGATTTAATTTTAGTAATTATTATACATGTTTTTAATATGTTTAAATTAAATACTGATAACCTATATAATCGGTTTGATATTGGCCATTAGACATCGGCCATCAAAAAATCTATATTGATTTTTTACAACTACTTAGTAAAGTACCAAATACATCATATTAAATCTGTTTTGATGTCTTTTCAGCAACTGTTACGCATGCTTTTTTTTACTATTTTTAAATTAAATATTGTGATATCATGAATATTGACCATTAGATTTTAGATTAAAAAATCCATTATTGGTTGAACACTACTTAGTAAAATAGAAAAATACATCTAATTAAATATATTTTGAAACAGATTTCATTTCAGCAATTGTCATACATGTCTTTTTGCTATTAAAAAAAAACGGCTATTAGATATCGGCCATCAAAAAATCCGTATCGATTGACCACTATTTAGAAAAATACCAAAAATACATCTAATTAAATCTATTTTGAAAATGATTTTAATTCATCAAATGTCATACGTGTGTTTTTACTATTTAAAAATATCGGCTATTAGATATCGGTCATCATAAAATCCATATCGGTTGACCACTACTTAGTAAAGTACCAAAAATATATATAATTAAATCTGTTTTGAAGCAGATTTAATTTCAGGAATTCTCATACATGTGTTTTTGCTATTTAAAAAAAATATCGGCTATTAGATATCAGCCATCAAAAAAACCATATCGGTTGACCACTACTTAGAAAAATACCAAAAATACATCTAATTAAATCTATTATGAAACAGATTTTAATTGATCAATTGTCATACATATGTTTTTACTATTTAAAAAATATCGGCTATTAGATATCGGTCACCAAAAAAAATCCATATCGGTTGACCACTACTTAGTAAAGTACCAAAAACACATCCAATTAAATATATTATTAAACAGATTTTAATTGATCAATTGTCATACATATGTTTTTACTATTTAAAAATATCGGCTATTAGATATCGGTCACCAAAAAAAAAAGCCATATCGGTTGACCACTACTTAGAAAAATACCAAAAATACATCTAATTAAATCTATTATGAAACAGATTTTAATTGATCAATTGTCATACATATGTTTTTTCTATTTAAAAAATATCGGCTATTAGATATCGGTCTCCAAAAAAAAAAATCCATATCGGTTGACCACTACTTAGTAAAGTACCAAAAACACATCCAATTAAATATATTTTGAAATAGATTTCATTTCAGCATTATTATTCATGTTTTTACTATGTTTAAATTAAATAGTGATATCCTATATAATCGGCTTGATATTGGCCATTAGATATCGGTTATCAAAAATATCCATATCAGTCAACCTAAAAATCTAAAAACAACTGAAATGATCACTTTAGTTACTGTCGGGTCAATAATGCATCATTTCCCAGCCGATACGGTTGGCAGAATGGAGTGACGTCAGTGGTGTTTCATAAGTTCATGTGTTTATGCATAACCCCCAGCACAAAAGAGCACAAACTGGCTCTTATGAATATGAAGAAAAGGCCTCTTTTCTTATGTAAGGAGTTCACAGCGCTCAAATATAACATGTAAATTATAGCCGGAGCCGGTTCTGTCAAAGCGCTGGATCTGAGCCGCTCAAAGCAGCACAGTCAGAGTTTAGCATGACCAAAGATTTACTTCAATAGGATTATATTCTTAATTTTTACTGAACAATCAGACAGTTTCTGTGTCTGTCGACGGCCCAAACAAACGGAGCCCGCGGGCGTAAGGCGCCGGGGATTTGATGCGGTTCACAGTTCACTAACTGCTTTTCTGAGGGGCTTTTGCACCTCCAGTCCTCAAGTTGGCCTAAAAAGAGCGAAAACCTGCTTCCTGTCCGCTCGGGGCTCAATGCAGCGGCCCAAAACTGCGGGCTAAAGCTCTCAATAGCGTCTAAAGATGAGGAGAGACGCTCAGGAGTCATGGGAGACGGACGTCCCGGCGTCGCCGAATACAAACGCCCAGAGAATACAGTTAGGAAGCAAGAAAAGAGCACAATAGAACTGGTTAGAGACCGACTGAATGGCCATCTGACGCTCTCAGGTTCTCTCTGCTTCACTGATCTTCACACACATGGAAGCGCACAGTCCAAAATCAACACTCGCCAAGATCCCAACCAGAGTAAAAACTGGCTTGGCGAGTAAATGAAACCCGGTTACGTGCCAGTTGGCTGGTGACTTTATTAGGACCCGCAGGAGAAAACATGCTGCAAGAAATAAGTCTCTTCTGATCACCAGGTCTGCGTTTATTTGATCAAAAATACATAAAAAATTCTGAAATATTATTAGAAGTTAAAATAGATGTTTTCTATGTGAACATCTGTTAAAGTGTAATTTATTTCTGTGATCAAAGCTGAATTTTCAGCATCATTACTCCAGTCTT
>NC_133362.1:2878170-2932373 GCF_049309525.1 Garra rufa | reverse complement strand
AAATAAAAATGAAAAAAATATATATATATATATTCCTTCAATATAATTATAAAGGTTTAGGGTTAGGGTCAATAAATAAATAATAATAATAAATACATTTAAAAAAATGCACAAAAAATAATAAAACTTCAATATTAAAAGTAAAATGGAATTAAATTTTTTTTTTTAAATTAAATTAAAATTAAAACAAATTCATTACCGGAAATTAAAAAACGTTAAAAAAAAAAAAAAAATCAATTAAAATAAGTCTAATTATATAGACACTTTTTAAAAACACAAAAACAAAAAAAAAACTACCAAAAAACTACAATTAAAACAAAAAATACAAAAATTCCAAATATTAACAAAAATGATAAAAGTATCTCAATGATTCTAAAATAATGAATGAAGAAACTTCTAACTATGTTAAACATATGTTAACATACAATGTTTTATAACTATGTTAAACATGAACAATTACAACTTTTAATGAGTATGAGATGTAATGAGATAAATAATAAATGCCTTAAAGGTTTTCGCCATTGCTTTTACTGTTTTTCAAATAACATTTTACCATCTAAAATCTGAACGATATGAAAATCTGACTCAAAGATTGATAGCATTATTCCTCTGATCTGTTCTGATCAGTGTTTGCTGTAGATCCTCAGATGAGAATAAAGCATCATAATTCCAGATATGAGGATAATAATTCCACACACAGAGGCTCTGATGAATATTTAAGGTCCTCCTGAGCGCTTCATGAAGAAGCTATTATATTCGTGGGCCGCAATGAATCCATTTGTCCCGTCAGTGACAGACTCCAAATATTAATTGTAGCCGGACGGCGCTGACAGGAAACTCTTATCTTTGAAGCGGCGCTTTACAATGGCCGGTGTCAAGCGTATGTTTGTCACGTCCGCCGTTATTGATTACCTGCCAGATTCACTCCAAATAATTAAAAGTGGATTTTACATATTTATAAAGCAGACTGTCACGGCCGCTACTTAATTTTCCATTAGTAAAATGCACTCCGTTAAGTGCGCGGCACGGGCCGAACCAGGAAATGAGTAATCGCCGTAATTGCAGACAGAAAGACAATAACCCAGCCATAAAGGCAGTTTTTTTTGGCCGCTCTGACAGTCCAGGTCTCCAACCCGGGTTTGGAGCGGACCGAACACAAACGGGACGATAAGTCGACAACAACCACTGCAGGTAAACAACTACATCCTCTAGCCACGCTTATTACAACTAAAACTACAGTTAAAACCATTAAAACCATTTTTGTTACTTGAACTTAATCTGATAAACTAAAAAAAAAAAAAAAAAAAATTATATAAAAAAAATTATATAAAAAAATTTAAATAATAAAATTTACATAAAATACATTTTAGTTTAATTCCATAGATTATTGGTTCATTTCACTTTAATGTTCAAGTTTTGGTATTTTTTTGTGCTTTTTCATATAAATGATGTAAACATTGTTTAAAATAATAAAATATACATCAAATATATTTACAAAATTAAAAATATTCTTGTAATTTGTAATAAAATTACAAAAATGCACAAAAAAATACAAAAACTTAAATCATTTAATTTATTCTTTTGAGTAAATATCATAATAAAATAACTAATAAATTTAAAAACACATAAAAAAGTAATAAAATTTTAAAAATTGCTAAAAAAAATATTTAAAAAATACTTTAAATATATTTAAAATAAAAATTATTCTTGTAATTTGTAAAAAAAAAAAATACAAAAACTGAAGTTATATATTTTTTTTTTACAAATTACAAGAATTTGATTTAATTTATTTATTTCAGCTATCTGCTATCTTTATAAACTAAAAAAAATATATAAACATTGTTTAAAAATAATTTAAACATACATAAAATATATTTACACAATTTAAAATATTCTTGTAATTTGTAATAAAATTAAAAAAGCACAAAAAATACAAAAACTTAAACCAAATTTTATTTATTCATTTATTTCAGCAAGCTGCCAACATCTCATTTTGTAGTTTAAATTTAAGTACTAAAATAACGATCTAATAAACAACAAAAAATTATTAAAAAAATCTTTAAACTATATAAACATTGTTAAAAAATAATAATAAAATATGCATACAATCTTTTTACAAAATAATAAATATTCTTGTAATTTTATTACAAATTACAAAAAAAACATTTTTTGGGAAATATTTTTTATGTATATTTGATTATTTTTAAACAATGTTCATATAATTTATTATTATTTTTTATAGTTATTTGAGTAGTTAAATTTAGACTTAAATGTGTTGGCAGATAGCTGAAATAAATAAATAAATAAATAAGTAAATAAATAAATAAATAAATAAATCAAATTTGGTTGAAGTTGTAAAATATATTTACAAAATTAAAAATATTCTTGTACTCTGTAATAAAATTATAAAAATGCACAAAATAACTTAAACCAAATTGTATTTATTTCATTTTATTATATATTTCAGCTAGCTGCCAAAATCTCATTTTGTATAGTTTAGATTTAAGTATTAAAATAACTAATAAACCAATATAAACCAAATAAAAAAACATTGTTTATAAAATTATTTAAAAAAATACTTTATATCAAAAATAAAAAATATTCTTGTACTTTGTAATAAAATTACAAAAATGCACTAAAAATTACAAAAACTTTAACCAAATTATATTTATTTTTTTATTTATTTCAGCTAGCTGCTAATAAACAAAATAAAACTATTAAAAAAACAATAAATGATAAAAAATTTATTATGCATAAAATTTATTTACAAAATAAAAATATTCTTGTAATTTGTAATAAAATTACAAAAATGCACTAAAATTACAAAAACTTCAACCAAATTTTATTTATTCATTTATTTCAGCGAGCTTTGTATAGTTTACATTTAAGTACTAAAATAACTACATCTTATAAATGAAAAATGATTAAAAACTACATAAACATTTCTAAAATAAATTACAAAAAAATAAAAAATAAAAAATATATATATATATATATATATATATATATATATATATATAATTTGTAATAACAAAAAATAAATACAATTACTAAAACTAACTAACCAATATTAAATATTAAAAAGAGAAAACAGAAAATACGAAAAGAAAATCCAATATATTAAAAAATAAGAAAACATATGAAATCATTAACAAAAACTACAATAAAACAGTAATTAAATAAAAAAATATATAAGTTACATCCCAGATAAATATTTACAAGTCTTTAGCCAATAACTAATAACATTCAGCCAGTTAAAAAAAAAGGGTACAAAAAATAAAAAATAAAAAACAAATACAAATAACTACTAAATATCTAATGAAACACAAATGAATAAATGTTTACTAGTCTTTAGCCAATAACTAAAAACCTTTAGCCAGTATAAAAAAATTGAGAAAAAAAATATAAAAATACATAAATAAAATCTAATGAAACAAATAAAAAAAATATGTAAACATATTTTTAATAACACAAATATAATATTTAATCTGCAAACTGAAAAAAATACTAAAACGTTAACTAAAAATAAAGTGTAAACAGAAAGCTAAAATGTAAAATATAAAACCTGTAAAAGAGCTAACAGTTATTAAAAACGTAACGTCCCCCACGAATGAGGAAATTCCTGCAGGAAAGCCATGAATCACTAAGAGAACATTTGCAGTGAAACAGCATCACGGCTGGAGTAAAACGCTGCCGAAGGCCTTCAGACGAGACACGGGCTGAGCTCCGCGGCACGAATCCACTGACCTTTCATGGATTTTCTGCGGTGGCTTTGAAAAATGAGCCATAAAGCAAACATAAAAGTGGTCATTTTTCCACAGCGGTCAGACCTTGATTCTGCGCTCAAACGCTCATCATGTGTGAACAAGTCGTCAGAGACGTCTGCAATAAGGGCAGCGCTTCACATGATCACACCAATCTCACATCTTCAGACAATCTCAAACTCAGATTGATTATTCTCAAACACTGACAACACATGAACTTAAAAAAAATAAATAAAGTGCAATTCATAACTATGTAAATAGTATAATACTACTTCGTAAAAATGTCTTTAAAATTAAAATTTCTGAATTTTGAAGTGAGGTCGCAAACTGGATTGAAGGATTTTTTGGTGTATTGAAAGTGTTTTTAATAATCAATTATTTAATCGTGTTTCTACCACAATTCATTTGTTTTATTTATTTTGCACTGCTGCTCATGTTTGGGATCAGTAAGATTTTTAAGGCATTTTAAATAAGTTTCTAATGCTCAAAAAATCTGAAAAAAATCTGTAATATTGCAAAATGTTATTGGAATATAACATAATGGTTTTTATTTGAATATACTTTAAAATATAATTTATTTCTGTGATGCAAAGCTGAATTTTCATCAGCTGTTACTGCAGTCTTCAGTGTCACATGATCCTTCAGAAATCATTCTAATATACTGATTTATTACTAGAATGATCAATGTTGGAAACATTTTTCGTCATTCTGTTTTTCAGGGTTCTTTGATGAATAACAAGTTAAAAAGAACAGCATTTATTCAAAATAGAAATCTTTTCTAACAATGTAAATCTATGCTATTACTATTACTATGACTTTGTATTAATTTAACACTTCCTTGGTAAATAAAATTATTCATTTCTTTCAAAAAAAGAAAGAATAAATACGTACTGACCACAAACGTTTGAACAGTAGTGTATATTGTTAGAAAACCTTCTATTTTTAATAAATGCCGTTCTTTTTAATTTTATTGATCAAAGAATCCTGGAGAAGTATCACAGGTTTCAACAAAACATCATCTGTATATTAGAATGATTTCTGAAGGATCATGTGACACTGAAGTAATGATGATAAAATTCAGCTTTGCATCACAGAAATAAATTACATTTTAAAATATACTCACATAGAAAATGGTTATTTTAAATTCAAATAATACTTCAGAATATTAAAATTTTTTCTGTATTTTTGAACCCTTTCCAACAATAACTTTTTGATGATTTTGAGATGCATCTTTTCACACTGAGGACAACTGAGGGACTCATATGCAACTATTACAGAAGGTTCAAACACTCACTGATGCTCCAGAAGGAAAAACCAGGCATTGAGAGCCGGGGGTGAAAACTTTTGAACAAAAAAGAGATGTGTACATTTTTCTTATTTTGCCTAAATATCATATTTTTTTTAATTTAGTACTGCCCTTCAGAAGCTACAAAAGATACTTACATGTTTCCCAAAAGACAAAATAAGTTAAAATTACCCTGATCTTCAAATTCCAAAAGTTTTCACCCCCGGCTCTTAATGCATGTTTTTCCTTCTGGAGCATCAGTGAGTGTTTGAACCTTCTGTAATAGTTGCATATGAGTCCCTCAGTTGTCCTCAGTGTCAAAAGATGGATCTCAAAATCATACAGTCATTGTTGGAAAGGGTTCAAATACACAGAAATGCTGGAAAACCAAAGAATTTCTGGATTTTTCTGAAGAACAGCAGGCAGTTTAACTGTTCAGGACAAACAAGGGACTCATAAACAACTATCACTAAACAAAAAAACACAGCTGTGGATCATTCAGAGAACAACACAGTATTAAGAATCAAGGGGATGTAAACTTTTGAATGGGGTTTTCAATTCAGATATACATTTAATTCAGATTTAGCTTCCAGTGAATTGAATCCAGTTTTTACATTCACACTGATAAAGTAAACAAGAGCCGCATGTTTAAGTTTGACACACTCACATGCGTCAGCAGCATCAGTGCCTGTCGTTGAGGGACGGAGCGGCTCCTCGGGGCCCTGATGGATCGGCCCCACAGACACACAGCGTGCAAATAAGAGCCACTGACGGAGACGCTTTTAATGAGACGCTTTGTGTATCCAGTCAAACACACATGAGAAATAGACAGAGGAGACCCATAACACCAACACTACATCAATGACACACACACACACACACACACACACATTAATGTAAGTGCTCTTCAGGACATGACGAGGCTAAACAAGTAAATAAATTAATAAGTACGAAACTTAAATAATTTTTTTATTTTTAAAAAGTAGATTTGTCCTAAAATGTGGAATAGTAAAGACATCAAGCTAAATAAATAAATAACAACAAACGAGTATGTAAATGAACAACTAGTAAATAAATAAGCAAATCAAAAGTAAATATATGAGCAACACTAAATTAAAACTATTTACACTTCTCAAAAATACAAGATAATCTTACATTTTGTCCTAAAATGTAGAAAAACAAGTACTTTCCTAAAGACTCACTTATTAGATTTCTTTAAGTAATATTTAAAAAAAAATCTTTGATTTTGGCCTAAAATATAAGAATAGTAAAGACATCAAGCTGAATAAATGAATAAAAACAAACAAGTATGTGAATTTAAAACTAGTAAATAAATAAGCAAATAAGCAGCCAAGTAAATTAAAAAAATCAAATACGTGAACATAAATGTTTTTAAAGTATTTTTTTTTAAATCATTGATTTTGTCTAAAAATGTGGAATAATAAGGACATCAAGCTAAAAAATAAACAAACACTAAAAAAAGTATGTGAATTAACAACTATAAATAAAACAGGAAAATAAAAAGTAAATAAAGGACCAACACTAATTTAAATATATTTACACTGTTTAACAATAAATGATAATATTACATTTTTTCCTAAAATGTAGAATAAAGAGTAGTTTCTTGGAGTTCAAAGACCTCACAAACATAAATAAATTAATTAATTAATAAGCAACTGAGTAAATAAGAAATCAAATAAGTGAATATAAATGTTTTTAAAGTAATATTTTTTTTAACTCACTGATTTTGTCCTAAAATGTAGAATAAAGAGTAGTTTCTTGGAGTTCAAAGACCTCACAAACACAAATAAATTAATTAATTAATAAGCAACTGAGTAAATAAGAAATCAAATAAGTATTTTTTTTTCTTTTTGTCCAAAAATGTGGAATAATATGTTCAAAGACAAAGCTAAATAAGTGGGTAATTGAGCAAATAAATCATTAAGAAATAAAAAAGTGAGTATGTGAATAAAAAAGAGGAAATAAATAAGCAAATAAAAAGTAAATAAATGACCAACACTAATTTAAACCCATTGAAACAGTTCAAACATAGATGATAATCTTACAATTTGTCCTGAAATGTAGAATAAGGAGTAGTTTGCTTGAGTTCAAAGATAAATAAGCAACTGAGTAAATAAGAAATCAAATAAGTGAATATAAATGTTTTATATTAAATATTAGTAAAATATTTTTTTAGAAATTATTGATTTTGTCCTAAAATGTAGAATAAAGAGTAGTTTCTTGGAGTTCAAAGACCTCACAAACACAAATAAATAAGTAAATAAATAACTGATTTAAGAAATCAAATAAGTAAAAAAAAAAATCTTTTTGTCCTAAAATGTGGAAAATGTTCAATGACAAAGCTAAATAAATAAATAAATAAATAAATATGTAATTGAGCGAATAAATTGTTAAGAATAAAACGGGGAAATAAGCAAATAAAAAGTAAATGAAGAACCAACACTAATTTAAACTTTTATTTTTAATTTGTTCAAAAATACATGATAATCTTACATTTTGTACTAAAATGTAGAACAAGTACTTTCCTAAAGTTGAAAGACCTCACAAAGACAAATAAATAAACAAATAGAAAGCAACCAAGTAAATTAGAAATCAAAAAAGTAAATACAAATGTTTTAAAAGTAATATTAAAAATATATATTTTTTGTCCTAAAATGTGAAATAATAAAGACATCAAACTAAATAAGTAAATAAAAAAACGAGTATGTAAATTAAAAACTAGTAAATAAATAAACAAATGGTAAATAAATGACCAACACTAATTTAAAACCAAGATTTTTGTCTTAAAATGTAGAAAAATAAGTATTTTCCTAAAGTTCAAACTAAATAAATTAAACAAATAAGCAACTGAGTAAATAAAAAAGTCAAAGAAGTGAATGTTTTTAAAGTAATATTTTAATATAAAAAATCATTGATTTTGTCCTAAAATGTGAAATAATAAAGACATCAAACTAAATAAGTAAATAAACAAAAATCAAACGAGTTTGCGAATTAACTACTAGTAAATAAATAACCAACACTCATTTAAAATGAAAGATAATCTTACATTTTGTCTTAAAATGTAGAAAAATAAGTATTTTCCTAAAGTTCAAACTAAATAAATAAACAAATAAACAAATAAGCAACTGAGTAAATAAAAAAAGTCAAAGAAGTGAATACAAATGTTTTTCAAATAATATTTTAATATAAAAAATCATTGATATTGTCCTAAAATGTGAAATAAAGACATCAAACTAAATAAGTAAATTAAAAAATGAGTCTGTAAATTAAAAACTGGTAAATAAACAAAACAATGGTAAATAAATGACCAACACTAATTTAAAACCAAGATTTTTGTCTTAAAATGTAGAAAAATAAGTATTTTCCTAAAGTTCAAACTAAACAAATAAACAAATAAGCGACTGAGTAAATAAAAAAGTCAAAGAAGTGAATACAAATGTTTTTATTTTATATTTTAATATAAAAAAAAAACATTTTGTCCTAAAATGTGAAATAATAAAGACATCAAACTAAATAAGTAAATAAACAAAAAACAAACGAGTTTGCGAATTAACTACTAGTAAATAAATAAGTAAATAAATAACCAATACTATTTTTAATCCATTTAGACTGTTCAGAAGCAGATGATTTTCTCACTTCTTGTCCTAAAATGTGGAAAATGTTCAATGACAAAGCTAAATAAATAAATAAATAAATAAATATGTAATTGAGCAAATAAATTGTTAAGAATAAAACGGGGAAATAAGCAAATAAAAAGTAAATAAAGAACCAACACTAATTTAAACCCATTGGAACTCTTCAAAAATACATGATAATCTTACATTTTGTACTAAAATGTAGAACAAGTACTTTCCTAAAGTTGAAAGACCTCACAAAGACAAATAAATGAACAAATAAAAAGCAACCAAGTAAATTAGAAATCCAAAAAGTAAATACAAATGTTTTAAAAGTAATATTAAAAACATATATATTTTGTCCTAAAATGTGAAATAAAGACATCAAACTAAATAAGTAAATTAAAAAATGAGTCTGTAAATTAAAAACTGGTAAATAAACAAAACAATGGTAAATAAATGACCAACACTAATTTAAAACCAAGATTTTTGTCTTAAAATGTAGAAAAATAAGTATTTTCCTAAAGTTCAAACTAAACAAATAAACAAATAAGCGACTGAGTAAATAAAAAAGTCAAAGAAGTGAATACAAATGTTTTTATTTTATATTTTAATATAAAAAAAAACATTTTGTCCTAAAATGTGAAATAATAAAGACATCAAACTAAATAAGTAAATAAACAAAAAACAAACGAGTTTGCGAATTAACTACTAGTAAATAAATAAGTAAATAAATAACCAATACTAATTTTGATCCATTTAGACTGTTCAGAAGCAGATGATTTTCTCACTTCTTGTCCTAAAATGTGGAAAATGTTCAATGACAAAGCTAAATAAATAAATAAATAAATAAATAAATATGTAATTGAGCAAATAAATTGTTAAGAATAAAAAGGGGAAATAAGCAAATAAAAAGTAAATAAATAACCAACACTAATTTAAACCCATTGGAACTGATCAAAAATACATGATAATCTTACATTTTGTACTAAAATGTAGAACAAGTACTTTCCTAAAGTTGAAAGACCTCACAAAGACAAATAAATAAACATAAAAAGCAACCAAGTAAATTAGAAATCAAAAAAGTAAATACAAATGTTTTAAAAGTAATATTAAAAATATATATTTTTTGTCCTAAAATGTGAAATAAAGACATCAAACTAAATAAGTAAATAAACAAAAAACAAACGAGTTTGCGAATTAACTACTAGTAAATAAATAACCAATACTAATTTTGATCCATTTAGACTGTTCAGAAGCAGATGATTTTCTCACTTCTTGTCCTAAAATGTGGAATAAAGAGTCGTTTCTTGGAGTTCAAAGACCTCACAAACACAAATAAATAAGTAAATAAATAACTGATTTAAGAAATCAAATAAGTTAAAAAAAAAAATCTTTTTGTCCTGAAATGTGAAATAATAAAGACATCAAACTAAATAAGTAAATAAACAAAAAACAAACGAGTTTGTGAATTAACTACTAGTAAATAAATAACCAATACTAATTTAAAATGAAAGATAATCTTACATTTTGTCTTAAAATGTAGAAAAATAAGTATTTTCCTAAAGTTCAAACTAAACAAATAAAAAATAAGCAACTGAGTAAATAAAAGTCAAAGAAGTGAATACAAATGTTTTTATTTTATATTTTAATATAAAAAAATCATTTTGTCCTAAAATGTGAAATAATAAAGACATCAAACTAAATAAGTAAATAAACAAAAAACAAACGAGTTTGTGAATTAACTACTAGTAAATAAATAAGTAAATAAAAAAATGAGTCTGTAAATTAAAAACTAGTAAATAAATAAACAAATGGTAAATAAATAACCAATACTAATTTAAAATGAAAGATAATCTTACATTTTGTCTTAAAATGTAGAAAAATAAGTATTTTCCTAAAGTTCAAACTAAACAAACAAATAAACAAGCGACTGAGTAAATAAAAAAAGTCAAAGAAGTGAATACAAATGTTTTTAAAGTAATATTTTAATATAAAAAAATCATTGATTTTGTCCTAAAATGTGAAATAAAGACATCAAACTAAATAAGTAAATAAAAAAATGAGTCTGTAAATTAAAAACTGGTAAATAAACAAAACAATGGTAAATAAATGACCAACACTAATTTAAAAACCAAGATTTTTGTCTTAAAATGTAGAAAAATAAGTATTTTCCTAAAGTTCAAACTAAACAAATAAACAAATAAGCGACTGAGTAAATAAAAAAGTCAAAGAAGTGAATACAAATGTTTTTAAAGTAATATTTTAATATAAAAAAATCTTTTTGTCCTAAAATGTGAAATAATAAAGACATCAAACTAAATAAGTAAATAAACAAAAAACAAACGAGTTTGCGAATTAACTACTAGTAAATAAATAACCAATACTAATCTTAATCCATTTAGACTGTTCAGAAGCAGATGATTTTCTCACTTCTTGTCCTAAAATGTAGAATAAAGAGTAGTTTCCTAGAGTCCAAAGCCAAATAAAGTTGTCACACAGCTGCAGTGTAATAAACGAACAGACATTAACGTTTATTAAAGCTCATTAATATGAAAGCGGCGGGTTTGTGCAGCTCAGAGTTTGAGCTTCTGGCCGCTTCTCTCATTATTTTAAAATCTTCCTAAACGCGGGATGATTGATCCCCGAACCGCTGATTGCATTTCCCATTTTTGCGGCAAACGTTAGGGATGGATCTAAACAAAGCGTAATTGTGCGATCCGCCGGGCCGAGCCGGACCTGCCAACGATCCGCTCCGTTCCCAAGGTTGGCCGCCTCGCCGGGGAAATATCGTGCATTAATTTCATTTAGCCTCCCCTCCCGACATCCAGCGCTGGAACTTAATTAAATTGCTTGTCCATTGTGTTCATCCACTTACAAAGTTAATGATATTGTGCGGCGGATTAAAGAGCATTTTATAAAGCGTGCCGGATGAGAGCTGGCAGCCTGTACAAGGGCCGCTTGAACCCGTCCGTCCCCGGGGCCCGGCGCACCTGTAATTAGCGCTGAAATGGATGCTTCCGTTTGCCAAACTCCTGCCAAGATCCTCATTGAGCAGCGGAGCCTCTAACCCGGCCGCTCACCGCCGATAACGCAATAAAACCATCACACACATCACATTCAACAACAACACGCACACCACACTCACAAACACCGCACAATGACACAGAGCTGGAGGAAATCAAAAGTAGGGCTGAACTCTTGATACGGACTGGTGTTGGTGAATATTGAAGAGCAAAATGACTATTTAAAATATTAAATCTTCATATCTCATCCAAAGAAAAAAAGCAACCTGTCAAAAAAAATGGTTTAACTTGAAGAAATTATGACAGGAATATATTTAATATTTTATTTTAGGGAATAATCACACAATATTTTTTTCCATGTTTTCACTTTAACTCTGCCAAAAAAAGAAAGGATTTGTGTAATTTTTATTTGAGTTTAAGATTAATTATATTGTTAAAGTTTCGTGACTTTTTGATTGCCAGAAAAATTAAAATAAGCAAAAAAAAAAAAAGTTTTAAAAATCTAAAAAATTATAAATAAACACGTTTATAATTTTCTGGTTTCCTTTGTAACGGTTTCATTCAATTTGAATAACTTTTAAAAAGAATTTGTGTTAAATTGTGTACGTTTCATGACTTCAGTTAGTTAAACACACTTTTGGATTAATACAATTTAATTTAACCATTAAAACACAATCAAGAAAAAAAAATAAAGCATAAAAAAGTATTTCATAGTATTTATAAAATAGTAAATAGTTTTGAAACTGTATTTATTGCAATTAATATATGCGTTTTTGTTACTAAAATTAATTTAAGTACTAAGAAAAATTATGAAGGAATTTGTAATCTCAAAAATGTAAGCGTAAATAAATAAAATGTCACACTCGTAAATTAGTTTTAAAATAGTGTTAAATTACATGTTTCTTACTATAAATTACATATTGATTACTAAAATGTAACCACTAAAGCAGAGTTGGGAAAAATTAAAACTTTAGAAGAAAATAAAATGGTATCTGGTAAAAAAAAAAAAAAAAAAAAAATCAAAGGTATTTCATAGACTCTAAAAAATGCTGGGTAAAATACAACCCAGTGCTGGGTAAAATATGTTTAACCCAACTTTCTGGGTAAACTACTGTTTAAAAATGACTATATAACTGGCTTAAAATGAACCCAAAATGGGATGCAAATTAAAAACCAGACGAATAATTACTAGAGGCATCAGCAATAAGCAAAAGGTGAACATTTACTAATAAGCAATTTGAAAAATGTTTATTATTTACTTATTATTTATTCAACTTATTAATAAATGTTCATTTATACAACACATGAATGAATGTTCATTTACAACCTATTTTAGACAAAAAATATCACCGGGTTTGTCCATATTTTACCCCAAAAAATGACTTTCAATTAATTATTGTTAAATTGTGTTTGTTTCATGATTTCAATTAGTTAAATACACTTTTGGATTAGTACATTTTAAATTAACCAATAAAACACAATCAAGAAAAATTTAAATGGAAAAAAACATCAAGAAAAAAAATAATAAAAGCATAAAAAAATGGGGAAAAAAGGATTGAAACAGTATTTCATTATTTATAGCAATTAATTATTTGCTTCTTGGTTACGAAAATTAATTAAACTACAAAAAAAAAAATTATAAAGGAATAATTTGTAATCTCAAAAATGTAAGCGTAAATAAATAAATAATTATAAATGCTTATTGATTACTAAAATGTAACCATTAAAGCTAAGTTTAAAAAAATTAAAACTAAAAAAAATAAATGAAATTTGCCGGAATAAATGGAATTGGGGGGAAAAACAGAACTTTAGAAGAAAATAAAATGGTATTTCATAGACTCTAAAAAATGCTGAACTGAATATTTACTCAAATATTGTTTACAAATAACTATACAGCTGACTTAAAATTAACCTAAAATGGGTTGTAAATTAAAAACCAGTCACATCATTGCTAGAGGCATCAGCAATAATCATAATTTACTAATAAGCAATTTGAAAAATGTTTATTTAATTATTATTTATTCATACAACATATGAATAAATGTTCATTTCTAAGCTATTTTAGACCAAAAATATAGTAATTTTTAGGCAATAGTTGAATTAAATAAAACCACCCAGAAGTTTGAGATAAATATTTAACCTAACCGCTGGCTCAAACCAACCCAGTCACCAGGTCTTGTCCATTTTTTACCTAAAAAACAGCTTTTTTAAAGCATAGAGTCTTAGACATGCAGCATGAGACTCAAACGTTTAAAGAGGCCAAGTTTCCCATCATGATCTGCTTCTGAATAATGTCTGATCATAAATCCGTGGTCGGGCCGTCCCTCACATGATCAGGTTAAGAGAAGCTTCAGTGGTCTCTCTGCAACTTTATTGGACTAATTTCTGGTCTGACGTCTCAAAGACTCGAGACATTAAACGTCTCATTTATATTCTGTTTTGTTAATATACCACCGTCTGTCAGAGCGCATAAAAATCTGCGCTTTTCTTCCATACGGTACCTTCCGCTGCCGCTCATAGGTAAAGGGATTCGATTAGGAAAGTGCACAACGACGGTTTTGCTGGAAAACACAGTTTTAAAGTTTTGAGAAAATAAGTAAAAATTAATCCACTAAGTATTAAAAAAAATGAAAATAACAGTATATAAATAAGTAATAAAAAATATTTTAAATAAATAAATAATTACATAACTTTTGAAAAAATAAAAAGGATTTTAAAGTGAAAAAATGTATAGACTTCATGGACAAAAAAAATTATATACACTATTTAAAAAAAATGAAAATAACAGTATATAAATAAGTAATAAAAAATATTTTAAATAAATAAATAATTACATAACTTTTGAAAAAAAAAAAGGATTTTAAAGTTTGAAAATGTATAGACTTCATGGACAAAAAAAATTATATACACTATTTAAAAAAATAAAAAATAACAGTATATAAATAAGTAATAAACAGTACAAAAATAATTAAATTGACAACTTTTGAAAAAATAATGAATATAATAAAATGATTTTAAAGTGTAAAAATGTATAGACTTCATGGACAAAAAAAATTATATACACTATTTAAAAAAAATAAAAATAACAGTATATAAATAAGTAATAAAAATATTTTAAATAAATAAATAATTACATAACTTTTGAAAAAATAAAAAGGATTTTAAAGTGAAAAAATGTATAGACTTCATGGACAAAAAAAATTATATACACTATTTTAAAAAAATAAAAATAACAGTATATAAATAAGTAATAAAAAATATTTTAAATAAATAAATAATTACATAACTTTTGAAAAAAAAAAGGATTTTAAAGTGTAAAAATGTATAGACTTCATGGACAAAAAAATTATATACACTATTTAAAAAAAATAAAAATAACAGTATATAAATAAGTAATAAAAATATTTTAAATAAATAAATAATTACATAACTTTTGAAAAAATAAAAAGGATTTTAAAGTGAAAAAATGTATAGACTTCATGGACAAAAAAAATTATATACACTATTTAAAAAAATAAAAAATAACAGTATATAAATAAGTAATAAACAGTACAAAAATAATTAAATTGACAACTTTTGAAAAAATAATGAATATAATAAAATGATTTTAAAGTGTAAAAATGTATAGACTTCATGGACAAAAAAAATTATATACACTATTTAAAAAAAATAAAAATAACAGTATATAAATAAGTAATAAAAAATATTTTAAATAAATAAATAATTACATAACTTTTGAAAAAAAAAAAGGATTTTAAAGTGTAAAAATGTATAGACTTCATGGACAAAAAAAATTATATACACTATTTAAAAAAAATAAAAATAACAGTATATAAATAAGTAATAAAAATATTTTAAATAAATAAATAATTACATAACTTTTGAAAAAATAAAAAGGATTTTAAAGTGAAAAAATGTATAGACTTCATGGACAAAAAAAATTATATACACTATTTTAAAAAAATAAAAATAACAGTATATAAATAAGTAATAAAAAATATTTTAAATAAATAAATAATTACATAACTTTTGAAAAAAAAAAGGATTTTAAAGTGTAAAAATGTATAGACTTCATGGACAAAAAAAATTATATACACTATTTAAAAAAATAAAAATAACAGTATATAAATAAGTAATAAAAAACATTTTAAATAAATAAATAATTACATAACTTTTGAAAAAAAAAAAGGATTTTAAAGTGTAAAAATGTATAGACTTCATGGACAAAAAAAATTATATACACTATTTAAAAAAATAAAAAATAACAGTATATAAATAAGTAATAAAAAGTACAAAAATAATTAAATTGACAACTTTTGAAAAAATAATGAATATAATAAAATGATTTTAAAGTTTAAAAATGCATAGACTTCATGGACAAAGAAAACAATGCACACTATGTATAAAAACAAATAGTAATATAGCTGCAAGCAGCAATTACCGGGGTTCGAGCATTTAAGGCCTTTATGGCTTCTATGCAGTTAGGCCAACGTGAAATATATGGCTGACATCCATGATGAAGAACACACTCACAAAAAGATACATACAGTCGTGGCCAAAAGTTGAGAATTACATAAATATTGGAAATTGGAAAAGTTGCTGCTTAAGTTTTTATAATAGCAATTTGCACATACTCCAGAATGTTATGAAGAGTGATCAGATGAATTGCATAGTCCTTCTTTGCCATGAAAATTAACTTAATCCCGAAAAAAACTTCCCACTGCATTGTTAAGAAGGCTTCAGGGCGTCCAAGAAAGTCCAGCAAGCGCCAGGATGGTCTCCTAAAGAGGATTGAGCTGCGGGATTGGAGTGCCACCAGTGCAGAGCTTGCTCAGGAATGGCAGCAGGCAGGTGTGAGCGCATCTGAACACACAGTGAGGACAAGACTTTTGGAAGATGGCCTGGTGACAAGAAGGGCAGTAAAGAAGCCACTTCTCTCCAAAAAAAAAACATCAGGGACAGATTGATCTTCTGCAAAAAGTATGGAGAATGGACTGCTGAGGACTGGGGCAAAGTCATATTCTCAGATGAAGCCTCTTTCCGATTGTTTGGGGCATCTGGAAAAAGGCTTGTCCGGAGAAGAAAAGGTGAGCGCTACCATCAGTCCTGTGTCATGCCAACAGTAAAGCATCCTGAGACCATTCATGTGTGGGGTTGCTTCTCATCCAAGGGAGTGGGCTCACTCACAATTTTGGCCAAAAACACAGCCATGAATAAAGAATGGTACCAAAACACCCTCCAACAGCAACTTCTTCCAACAATCCAACAACAGTTTGGTGAAGAACAATGCATTTTCCAGCACGATGGAGCACCGTGCCATAAGGCAAAAGTGATAACTAAGTGGCTCGGGACGAAAACGTTGACATTTTGGGTCCATGGCCTGGAAACTCCCCAGATCTTAATCCCATTGACAACTTGTGGTCAATCCTCAAGAGGCGGGTGGACAAACAAAAACCCACTAATTCTGACAAACTCCAAGAAGTGATTATGAAAGAATGGGTTGCTATCAGTCAGGATTTGACCCAGAAGTTGATTGAGAGCATGCCCAGTCCAATTGCAGAGGTCCTGAAAAAGAAGGGCCAACACTGCAAATACTGACTCTTTGCATAAATGTCATATAATTGTCGATAAAAGCCTTTGAAACGTATGAAGTGCTTGTAATTATATTTCAGTACATCACAGAAACAACTGAAACAAAGATCTAAAAACAACTTTGTGAAAACTAATATTTGTGTCATTCTCAAAACTTTTGGCCACGACTGTACACGGAAATGAAATGGTTAAACTATTACGTTCATTAATCATGATTACACACACAGACAGATGCACACATGTTTTGTTGCACATTTGAGATTTGTATAATAATTAAGTGACAAAATGCTTAAGAGTTGTGTTTTTAAGATTTGATATATCATTGTCATGTTTCACTGTAATCATAATCATGTGTAATTGTCAAATATTATATATGTGACCCTGGACCACAAAACCAGTCATAAGGTTAAATTTGACAAAACTGAGATTTATACATCATATGAAAGCTCAATAAATAAGCTTTCTATTGATGTATGGTTTGTTAGGATAGGACAATATTTGGCTGAGATACATCTATTTGAAATCAGAAATCTGAGGATGCAAAAAAATCAAAAAGACTGAGAAAATCACCTTTAAAGTTGTCCAAATTAGGTTCTTAACAATGCATATTACTAATCAAAAATTACATTTTGATATGTTTACAGTTGGAATTTTACAAAAAAAATCTTCATGGAACATGAACTTTACTTAATTTCTTAATGATTTTTGGCATAAAAGAAAAATCAAAAATTTTGACCCATGCAATGTATTTTTGGCTATTGTTACAAATATACCCCAGCGACTTAGGACTGGTTTTGTGGTCTAGGGTCACATATCTGTATAAATGAAGTGGTGAACTTTGGCTAAATGTGATTTGTAATGTTATTACAGTGATTTAGTATCATTTACATTTGAATTCAAAACTATAAAAAGCCATAAAAACCATGTAAAACACTGTTCTAGTAATATGTGTAAGCCCACTAGTGGTGTTCTACTGCCATCTAGTGGCTATAGTTGCAATTTATGTAGTTAGAAATAGAGATGCATTGTTTTTAAGCTTTATAACTATTACATTTGCCCAGTGTCCATAAACATATGCTTGCTTTGAATCATATGATGCCTAATTTTACTTAGGTTTGTGAATGTTTGTTTTCTTTTAGGATTTATAGACTTTTAGCTACACTAGATGAAAACCATATTATGAAAAGGCCCTGTTTTAACAGTCCAAATGCAAATGTAAAACCATTTTTTTGGATAATTACTGACCAAGAGAGTCTACAGAATTGTACTGCACTGATTTTATTGAGTTTGAGTTGAAAACCCAGGACTAGTTCACCAAAGTATGTTTTTTAAATTATCTCACGTATTAAAAGAACAGTTTGATTGACAACAGCGGTCCTAGAGGCAAAGTTGTTCAGAATGAGATCATCTATCATATGATATGAAGATATAGATGTATATGTGAATATATAGAAGTTTTAATGTGCTTTTAGTTGTTTTACAATAGAAAAATCATGATTTTGACACCTTTTTAACTGTTATAGCGCCACCTATGGTCCGATCTTCATGAAACTTTGCATGCTTGTTAAGTGTCATCAGGTACACGTTTTCTCCAATTTTTGTAAAGTTTTGAGTTTTTGTTTAGGTTCTATAGGCTTTTGCGTATATGTGGCTACGCCCCTTTTCTAAACTACCAAGTTATAGCTAACCAATGGACAAAATTCAACATTTTTTTGATAATTATTGATCTAGAGTGACCAGAGAATATAACCTAGGACTAGTTCGATTGACAGCAATGGTTCTTGAGGCAAAGTTTCTCAGCATGAGGAGATCTATCAAATGATATGAATATTGTGTGGATGTGTGAAACGTCACGTAATTACGCCAACTAGTGGCCGATTTCTTTCCAAATTCTTACAGACCTTAAGGGCCGTGAGTCGAACATGGCCACAGAGTTTCGTTCTGATCAACCTCCGTTAACCTTGTCAAATAGGTGCTCAAACTTCATTGGCCAATGGGGGCCATGTTTTTTGAGATACGCCAATATCCTCATAGACACTTGTGCCCCTTTGGTCCAAGACACTGCATACCAATTTTCAAGTCGATCGGACTAACGGCTGTGTATTTATAGCCATTAATATGTTTTCCCGTTTTATAGCGCCACCAAGTGGCAGAGCTGCAATTTTTTTGATTTGTCCAAAGATTAAGCTTATACACATGTGTACCAAGTTTGATAAAGATATCTCATTCCGTTCAAAAGTTATAGCCATTTTAGTAAAAGTGGCCGCGTCACTTTCGAATGTTTTGGTAGTCCTTTGCGACCGTGAGTCAAAAATTAAACTTTTTTTTTTGATAATTATTGATATTCAGTGTCCAGAGAATATTTCTGCACTGGTTTGGTTCCGATCGGGCGAAAAACCTAGGACTAGTTCGCAAAAGTAGGTTTCGGACAAATTTCAAAATGGTTTGGTCAGGTTTTCCTCGATTTTTGCGATCTTCTGACCAAGTTTCAAGTCTCTAGGCCTTACGGTTTGGGCTGCACGTTCAGTTTTACGGCAGAAAAATAATAAAAATTCTAACAATTACAATAGGGTTTCAGCACTGCTTGCTCGAACCCCTAAAAAAAATAAACAATTAAATAACAATATATAAGTAAGTAATAAAAAGTCATTAAGACTTTAAAATAAAATAAAATGAAATAAATTATTAGATAACTTTTGAAGAAAAAAAAAGGATTTTAAAGTTTAAAAATTATAGACTTCATGGGCAAAATAAATAATAATATACACTTAAAAAAGTAAACAAATAGGCAATTAGGAAAATAAGTAAATAAATCCACTAAAAACATAAAAATGAAAATAACAGTATATAAATAAGTAATATTTTTTTTAAAACTTTAAACAAAATAAATAAAATGACACAATAAAATAAAATAAATGATTAGACAACTTATGAAGAAAATAAAAAAGGATTTTAAAGTTTAAAAATGATAGACTTTCTTAAACAAAGAAAACAATATACACTATGTATAAAAACAAATAGAAAAAAAAAAATTAAAAAAATAAGTAAATAAATCCAAGTACATAAATTAAAATAACAGTATATAAGTAAGTAATAAAAAGTCATAAAGACTTATAAAATAAAATAAAATAAATTATTAGATAACTTTTGAAGAAAAAAAAAGGATTTAAAGTTTAAAAATATAGACTTAATGGGCAAAAAAATAATATACACTGTTTAAAAAAACTTTAAATAAATACAAACATAAATAAATAAAATGACATAAAATGACAAATGAAATAAAACAAAAACAAAACAAAATAAAATAAATGATTAAATAACTTTTGAAGAAAAAAAAGGATTTTAAAGTTTAAAAATGATAGACTTTCTTGGATAAATAAATAAATACAAACATAAATAAATAAAATGACATAATAAAAAAAAAGATTAGATAACTTTAAAAGTAAAAAAAAAAAGTTTTTAAAGTTAAAAAATGATAGACTTTCTTGGACAAAGAAAACAATATACACTATGTATAAAAAACAAATAGAAAAAAAAAACAATTTAAAAAAATAAGTAAATAAATGCACCAAGTACATAAAAATTTAAAATAACAGTATATAAGTAAGTAATAAAAAGCCATAAAGACTTATAAAATAAAATAAAATAAAATAAAATAAATTATTAGATAACTTTTGAAGAAAAAAAAGGATTTAAAGTTTAAAAATGATAGACTTTCTTGGATAAATAAATAAATACAAACATAAATAAATAAAATGACATAATAAAATAAAATAAAAAAGATTAGATAACTTTAAAAGTAAAAAAAAAAGTTTTTAAAGTTTAAAAATGATAGACTTTCTTGGACAAAGAAAACAATATACACTACAGTATGTATAAAAACAAATAGTAAACAAAAAAAATAAACAAATAAGCAATTAAGAAAATCTCAAAATCAATTAAACGTCTCTTTTATATTCTGTTTTGTTAATACACCACCATCTGTCAGAGCGGATAAAAACCTGCACTTTTCTTCAAGCCGCTGCCGCTCACAGGTAAAGGGATTGGATTAGTAAAACGCAGGTTTTAAAGCATCCCAGAAGTGCTTTATTTAGACTCTCTCTATGCGTTTTCATAAAGATGCACGACTGAAGAGAAGAAACACACGTTTGCATCTTCCTCCTGGATCTAATCAGATCATCTTCTGAACATGACAAACCTTATTAGATTTGGACACAAAAACGTCAAAGCCCGAACAATTCAGGCCTCCATTACTAATTAAAGCCGGGTTTAATCGAGTTGTTTGGGATGCCGATGATAAAGCGCTTTAATACACTTACGCTCATTAATGTAAATCATATTCCACTATAGATGTCCAATAATTAAAAAGAATATTTCTGCGTTTTAAAAGGTATCCTCATTAGATAGAGACTCTCTGGGAGCGGGTCGCTCCGGCGGACGATCGATTTCTCTTTATTCCCCGCGCATGAAAATATTGTTAATGTTGACGTTGAATGTTCATCAATCTAGATTATCGTGCTCTTTAATATCTGCCCGGTTCCTGTGATCGTTCTTTATGCATCTGATTGGATTATGAGCGTTCGGCGGACGTGATTGGATGCGACGCCGCCGACTCTCACAAAAGAGACACAAGGACACCGACTCTAACCAACTTCTGCTTCTAATCTGCTTTAAGAGACGCACGCTTCACGTCATTTTCATCGTCGACATGGGCTTCGTGCCAGAGTCCAGCTGCGACATTACCAAAGCAATTGAGAACGACGGCTTTAATTCTTCATTTCTTGAATGTGAACTGAGAGACTGCCGTTTAAATCTGAATGAAAGCCAGTAAATGAATGGAAAAGTGTAATGATGTGGAAATGGAAGTTTTAGAAAACTAAACTATGGACTGGTTTATTGGATTGCAACTATTAGTCAAACTAGAGGAGCAGAGAAGAGCTGCTGGAGGGACTTGGAAAAGTTTGAAAAACCAAAAGAATAAACATAAAACGTATAAAGCATTAAAAAAAATACAAAAATATATATACTATGGAAAAAAAGTAAATACAAAATGAAAAGAACAGTATATAAATAAAGACTTAACAAATAAAAAATAAATAACTTTTGGGGGGAAAAAAAGGATTTGGATGGACAAAGTAAATAATATACACTACTTAAAAAAAGGAAACAAATAGGCAATTAGGAGAATAAGTAAATAAATACACTAAGTAAATAGAAAATGAAAATAACTTTAAATTAAAATAAATAACTTCTTCAAAAAATGAAGGATTTTAAAGTTTAAAAAATTATAGACAGTATATAAATAAGTCATAATAAAAATAAACAAAAACAAATTTATTTATTTATTAATTATTACATAGCATTTGAGGGGGGAAAAGGATAACACATAAAAAACAGTATATAAATAAGGAATTAAAAATAAATAAATAAATGACTTCAAAAATAAAAGATTTTACAGTTCAAAAATGTATAGTCTTCAAGGACAATGTAAATAATATACATTATGTAAAAAAAGTAAACAAATAATCAATTTAAAAAAGTATGTAAATAAATCCACTAACCAATATATAAATAAGTAATAAAAAAAGTCTTAAAAAATAACAAATAAATGATTAGATAACTTTTTAAAAAAATATATATACACTGTAAAAAAGTAACAAATTTTTAAAACAATTAAGAAAATAAGTAAACAAATACACTAAGTAAATCAAAAATTAAATTAAATTTAAATTAAAATAAATAAATTTATTCTACAAAAAAATACAGGATTTTAAAGTTAAACATTATGTAAAAAAAAAAAAAAAGTAAACAAATCAATTTAAAAAAGTATGTAAATAAATCCACTTTCAGTATAAATAAGTAATAAAAAAGTCTTTAAATAAAAATAAATTAATAACTCAATTATTAGATAACTTTTGGGAAAAAAAAAAGATTTGACAGTTTAAAAAAGACAAAGAAAATAATATACACTATGTAAAAAAAAGTAAACAAATAAAGTAAATAAATTCACTAAGTATAATTAATTAATGAAAATAACAGTATATAAATAAGTAATAAAAAAAAGTAATGTAAAACAAAAAGATAACTTCAAAAATAAAAGACTTTAAAGTTTTATAAATAAATACATTTAAAAACTTTGAAGTGTATAAATAAATAAATATAAAAATAATTAAAGTAATAAAAAGCCATAAAAACTTTAATTGTAAACATAAACAAATAAATTTTTTCAAAAGTAAAAGATTTTAAAGTTTAATTATATAGTGTTCATGGACAAAAAAATAATACACTGTAAAAAAACTAAACAAATAGGAAATTGAAGAAAAAGACAAATAAATAAATAAATAAATAAATAAATAATCAAGTAGCTAATTAAGTAGATAATATTAAATAAGAAATCAGATAAATTAAATCAAATAGGCTAAATAAATATACAAATAAATAATCAACAGAAAAATCGAATTAATTCAAAGGTAAAAAAGTTTTCATTCCCCATTGACAGATATTTGTTCTTGTTTTAATCATCTCACTTGATTATGTTCATTTTGTGTCTCTAATAAAAGAATCTTGATTTAAGGATGTTTTGTAGGAAATTATTGATTTTTGCAGTGCATGCAACATTTAATGCCACGGTTTGATAAGTTTAAGACTTTCTGCTGTGATTCAGGATTGTAGCACCTGTAGAAAGCCTGTTTCTTTCTCCAAAATGAGACAAGATGCCCCAGACGAGTGTATTCTGAGTGCTGGAGATGCTGGGAGCCTAAAGCTGGGTGTTTTGCTGATCAGAGAGCCGTGAAGCTTGAGCCGATCGCTGGCGGATTCTTTGTGTTTCCGCGAGAGGCGATGGCTGCCGATGATGTGTTATGTAAAGTCGGTCCGATCCGCTGCGTTCGGGCTTAGTTACACCTCAGTGCATCGCAGAAAGACGCCGCGCTTTTCTCACATCCCACAAATTATGTCCCGGCCTGATTTGTGTAATAATAATCACATGCAAAGGGCTTTTCACAACACAAACGCTCCTTCGGTTTATCGGGCCATCGCCGTATCGGGACGGCCCACGAAAGAAGATCAAGAGCGCTGCTGGGAGACCAACAACTCCAGTCACGTTGTGTTTGCAAAATAAAAGAGAGAGCAAAGGATCATGGGATTACAGCGGGACAATCCAAGACTGACAGAAACAACTGAACTTCCTGCAACTTCAACACAACAGCAGAACTTCCTGTTCAATACTGAACCATTCACTCAACTTCATGTGAAATGCTGTAGTTTTTTCTCTCTTTTTTTATTATTTACAAGGTTTAGTTTTTTCCCTTTTATTTTATTTTTTGTCTTCATTCATTCATTTATTATTTTTATTATTAACCGTTTTTTTTTCTTTCTTTCTTTATTTAATTATTTACAAGGTTTAGTTTTTTCTTTTTCCCTTTTTTCTTTATTTTTTTGTATTTACAAGGTTTTGTCTTTCATTTTTATTTACATTTTTTGTCTTTATTAATTTCTTTCTTTATTATTTTTATTATTTACAAGGTTTTGTTTTTTTCCTTTTTATTTTATTTTTTTTGTCTTCATTCATTTATTAATTAATTAATTCATTATTTTTATTATTAACAGGTTTTTTGTTTTTCATTTTTTGTCTTTATTTATTTATTTATTTAATTATTTACAAGGTTTTGTTTTTTCTTTTTCACTTTTTTCTTTATTTATTTTTGTATTATTTACAAGGTTTTGTCTTTCATTTATTTACATTTTTTGTCTTTATTAATTTCTTTCTTTATTATTTTTATTATTTACAAGGTTTTTTTCCTTTTTATTTTATTTTTTGTCTTCATTCATTCATTTATTAATTAATTAATTTACTATTTTTATTATTAACAGGTTTTTTGTTTTTCATTTTTTGTCTTTATTTATTTATTTATTTAATTATTTACAAGGTTTTGTCTTTCCTTTTTATTGTTAATATTTGGTCTTTATTCATTTATTTATGTATTATTTATATTATTTCCTATTTTAATTTTATTTTCGTCTTTATTTTTTGTGTTATTTACAAGGTTTTGTCTTTAATTTTTATTTTTATTTTTTGTCTTTATTCATTTCTTTCTTTATTATTTTTATTACACCGTGTTCCAAATTATTATGCAAATTGAATTTGTAAGTGTTATAAACATTAGGTTTTTTTTGTTGTTTTTTTTTTCAATTAATCTCATGGATGGTATTGTGTCTCAGGGCTCCTCGGATCACTCAAATGAATCTCAGACACCTGTGATAATTAGTTTGCTAGATGAGCCTAATTAAAGGAAAAGTACATTAAAAAAGAAAAATCAAAACCTAATAATACAACAATAAATAAAGACCAAAAAATAAATAAAAATGGAAAAAACAACCTTGTAAATAATACAAATAATAAGTAAATAAATAAATAAAGACAAAAAGGGGAAAAATAATCAAAAATAATAAGTAAACAAATAAATAAATAAAGACAAAACATGTAAAATAAAAAAGAGAAAACAACCTTGTAATTAATAGAAATAATAAATAAATAAAGACAAAAATGTAAAATAAAGAAAAAAACAGAACGTTTTTAAATAAATAATACAAAAATAAATAAAGAAAAAAGGAAAAAAAAAACTTGTAAATAAAAGAAATAAGTAAATAAATAAATTGATAAAGACAAAACATGTAAAATAAAAAAAAGGTAAAACAAATCCTCGTAAATAATACAAAAAGAAAAAAAAACTAAACCTTCTAACAATAAAAAGTAAATGCATAAAAAAATAAATATAGAGAGAAAAATAATTAAAACATAATTAAATTGACAAATAAAAAGAAATTTAAAAATGCATAAATGATACAAATAAATAAAGAAATAGAAAAGCTGCATCCTGTTTGCTACACTAAATGAAATTAAACGACAAGAAAATGCAATAAAGAAAAAACGAAACCTTGTAAATAATAAAAATAACAAGTAAATAAATAGATAAAGACGAAACATGTAAAATGAAATAATAAAAATAATACAAAAATAAATAAATAAAGACAACAAAAAAAAGATGATAATAAAGGAAAGTAAATTAAGGTAAAGTCATAAATGTGTAAACACACACTAAATCTATGAAGTTAGGCAGCTTCATCTTCAGGTTTAATGTGGAGATTTAGTGTTTTGTCCTGTAATACTGTGTTGGTTTTGTGGAGAAGAGCCGTTCTGATATGAATCATGTGACGGAGGATGTTGTTTATCTGCTGTGGACGTGTTTTATCGGAGCACCTGGTCCAGAAACCTTCAGAAGAACTGTCTCATGAAGCCATCAAGCAAACATAACCATATTTGAGCGTTTAATTCTGTCCAAGTGGACTTTAATCACAGAGAAAGGAAACTGCAGTCCACATGCTGGCGTTCCTCAATGCTCCGCTTGTGTTCGGCCAATTAGAAACTCATTAAAGGCCTGTGTAATTAGATTGGATGTTATGCTCCTTTAGTTAGATTCAGCTCTTAATGTTAAGCGTCTGATTGCATTCCTGTGCGTTTGTGCAGACCCACAGCGGATCTCGCCGTTCCCATCAGCTTTATTTTGGGTCAGAGATGGACAGAGATGTGGGTCATTCGCTGGTGAATCTTAAGACACTTATTTGTCAAATGAACTGCTCAATGGAAACACAGATGGGTCTGAACTTCAGCTTTTTTACTGAGGTCAAGTAGTGGATCCAGCTACATCTGTTTGAGGCACAATTTCATTTAGTGTAGCAAACGGAATGCAGATTTATTTATTTTTAAAATTTGCATTATTGTATTTATTCATTTTTAATAATTTGATCATTTTGTCATTTTAATAATTTTGTATTTAATTCATAATTATTTAATTAAAAGTATTTTTTATTAGTCTTGTATTTTTTTCTAATGGTAAAAAAAAAATTATCGGCATGTCAAATACTGACAAATACTCCTATCAGTATTTGACTGTATATGATACAATAAAACAGGCTCAAAAACTCATAGATTTACAGTATATTTACACATTTCTGAACGTACCTCTCTCTTTCTTTTAATTCTGCGTATATCTGAAAGTCTGCATATATTTTTGAAGCTCATTAAACGTCATACAGTCAGACATACTAAATCTGAACATGCCAAAATAGTAATTAAAATAATAATAAAAGACAAATAAAACCCCTGAAACTGTCCGAAGGTCTATGAAATCTGTGTAATCATCCTCATCCTCCTCGTTCCTGTCTGAACTCTCTGACCTCGGAGACACGGGATTCATTTTCCTGCAGAAAATCAATGGAGGAAGGTCCGGGGCAGCAGAAAAAGAGCTTGATTATGAGCGTTAAAAATGCCGGACACCAGAAACAAAGACCATCTTCATCTTCACGAGCTGCACTTAAGAGCCGCGTCCAATCAATCGGCCCCTGCATCTTTAAAACCTGCATCTTTAGATAGATTGATAGAAACAAAACTGATTAAAAATTAATAAATAATAAATTAAATTAATAATTAAATAACAACAAAAAATATAAATTAAAAAATATAAAAAATAAATAAAACTGGAATAAATAAAAAGACAAATAATAAATACATTTAAAATTGTAAAAAAAACATATTACATTTAATTGAATGTAATTCAATTTAATAATAACATAAAAGATAAAACTTTAATAAATAAAGAAAAATAAATAAATACAGTATAAGAAAAAAAAGAAAATGAATACATTTAAAAAATAGATAGATAGATAGATAGATAGATAGATAGATAGATAGATAGATAGATAGATAGATAGATAGATAGATAGATAGATAGATAGATAGATAGATAGATAGATAGATAGATAGATAGATAGATAGATAGATAGATAGATAGATAGATAGATAGATAGATAGATAAATTTTTATTAATATTAATAAATAAAATCTAAAAGAAAGAAAAATAATGAATAATTAAATGAAATCAAATAAAGAATAATTTATTATATTATATGTAATAATTAAATTTAGTAATAAAAAAGATAATTAAAAATGAAAATTAAAGAAACAAAAATGATTAAAAACGAATAAATAAAAAATATTAATAAAATCCAAAAGAAAAATAACGAATAATTAAATAAATGAAATCAAATAAAGAATAATTTATTATATTATATTATATTATATATAATAATTAAATTTAATAATAAAAAAGATCATTAAAAAGAAAAGAAAAAAAAAAGAAAAAAAAAGAAAAGAAAAGAAAAGAAAAGAAAAGAAAAGAAAAGAAAAGAAAAGAAAAAAAAAGAAAAGAAAAGAAAGAAGGGCTGTGTGGTGTATGTGTTAATTCTGTTAAGTGGTGGTTGTAGGTTACAGGTTCATGTAAATGCGCCGCTGTTTAACTAAACAACACAGGAGTGATAGAATAAACCAATCGGATAACAGCAGACGAGTAAAAAACACCGGACACCGGCGCCTGCCAACCCCATTATGGGTATTGAACACATCCCACAATCCAACAGAACACGCATCCGCTGCCAACAGAGGAACTCTGAGCGTCAGACGCAGGTAATATGATGATGAAACGCCGCTACACCCAAAACACAAACAGGCCTCACAAACAACTCTCTTCTGCTCACCAAGGCTGCCTTTATCTGATCAAAAATACTGAAAAAATGTGAAAAAATATTACAATTTAAAAAAGATGTTTTCAATGTGAATCTAAGTTAAAATGTAATTTATTTCTGTGATCAAAGCTGAATTTTCAGCATCATTACTGCAGTCGTTAATGTCACATGATTCTTCAGAAATCATTCAAATATGCTGATTTGCTGCTTAACATTTCAGATTATCATCAATGCTGAAAACCATTTTGTGGGAACGGTGATGCATTTTATTTTTCAGGATTCACAGATGAATAGAAAGTTCAGAAGAACAGCTTTTTTTTAAATAGAAATCTTTTATAACATTATAAATGTCTCTGCTGTCACTTTTGATCAATTTAATGCATCCTTGATGGATAAAAGTATTAATTTCTTATAATGAAATAATAAGTAACAAATAAAGCATTAAAACAGAATTCAGACAAAATAAAACTAAAAACAGAATTTTAATTAAACGAAAAATAATAACTTTTTGGGAAAAAATAAAACTGATTTGATAGATATGACGGCATTTTAGTGATACGTAAAAAAAAAATCTAAGATTACAAGATTAAAGTCAAAATACTACGAAAATAAAGTTGAAATGTTACAAGAATAAAGTGTAATTTATGAGAATAAAGTTGAAATATTATGTGAATAAAGTCTAAATATTTTGAAAATAAAGTCGAAATACTATGAGAATAAAATTGAAACACTATAAGAATAAAGTCTAAATGTTTTGAGAATAAAGTCGAAATATCACGACAATAAAGTCAAAATATTACATCAATTAAGTTTAAATATTATGAGAATAAAGTCAAAATATTTTAAAAATAAAGTCAAAATACTATGAGAATAAAGTTGAAATACTACGAGAATAAAATCTAAATACTATGAGAATAAAGTTAAAATATTTAAAAAATAAAGTTGAAATACTATGAGAATAAAGTTGAAATATTTCAAAAAATAAAGTTGAAATATTTAGAAAATAAAGTCGAATTACTGAGAATAAAGTGAAATATTTCAAGAATGAAGGTGACTTTTATTTAATATTTTTATCTAATATTTCGACTTTATTCCTGTAGTATTTCGTCTTCATTAAACTGAATTTCATAGGGCCCTAAGGTGTAAACTGTTTCAGGTCTTATTAATACTCAAAGCTGACACACACACACACAGAGGTGGCCTCATCTCCAGGCCGTCTGCTGGGTCTCCATCCACTGAAGCAATAAGAGCAGAGGAGGGCAGGAAGAGAGGCGAGAAAACACCATTATGACTGGCGGCGTGTGAGAGATGGCCTGGATGGAAGATAACGATTTCTCAGCGGCATTAACCGCACGTACGTGACATATCCGTCCTGTTGCTCACACTCGCGGCGGCGGATGGCAGGAGCGCAGCGTCCCGTCTGCGGCGTGTTTGGATTAGTCTCTGATGGGTCCCCGAAGATCCGCCGGAGCGCCGGCTCGTCCCCGCGGACGGCCGGATAGATATACACTTTAACTGCGGAAAGGTCAGGCGTGCGGGACGCGGCAGGCAAACACTGGGCCCGCCGCATGAATCACGGGAGATTTGGTGCATGGCGGCGAATGAGTAACCCCAACACCCCATTATTTCCCCTGTTCTCCAGCAGGCCCCGATTCATGCCGGCGCATGCCCTCAGTTCATTAGGAGGAGATCCCATCGGCCGACCGCCGCTTTAATTCCAGCGCTCGCTCTGTGTGATCAATAGCGCACCGGTGTAAATGAAAATGACAATCGCCAGTAATTAAGAGGGTTAATGTTTGATTCAGATTCATGATTTGCTCACGAAGAGAGAGAGAGAAAGAGAGAGAGAGAGAGAGAGAGAGAGAGAGAGAGAGAGAGAGAGAGAGAGAGAGAGAGAGAGAGAGAGAGAGAGAGAGAGAGGCTTATGTGTGTTTAAAGCAGCGGATGAAGTCTCTGTGTCTGACGGATCACGCTGATCTGATTTACACAGACAAACCTGATTACAGAGATTGTAATGAGAGGAAGAGCAACACAGACTGAAACTCGCGCTGGAATCTGGAACGGAATGAGCAGAATCTCGCTTGATGGTTTAGATTAAAAGATTCATGATCAGTTTAATTATCAATCAGATTGATAGAACAGATGAAACATGAAACCTTTCACATTACTGAGCTTCATCACAGCTGGGTACACGTCTCCAATAATATCTATATTTATCTGAATATTTATCTATCCAAATATCTATCTGTATATCTATTCATCTGAATATCTATCTGAATATCTATGTATCCAAATATCTATCTGAATATCTATCCATCTGAATATCTATCTGAATATCTGTCTATCCAAATATATATCTGAATATCTATCCATCCGAATAAATATCTAAATAACTATCCATCCAAATATCTACTCTATCAGTATATCTATCTATCCAAATATCTATTCATTAGAATATCTATGAATTGGAATATCTATCTGAATATCTATCTATTCAAATATCTATCATACAAATGTATATCTATCCAAATATCTATCTATCCAACTATCTATCTGAATATCTAACCAAATATCTATCCGACTATCTATCTGAATACCTGACATATCTATCCGAATATCTATCTATCCAAATATCCATCTGAATGTCTGCGTATATTTCCAAATATTCATCCGACTATCTATCTGAATATCTGAGTATCTATCTATCCAAATATCTATCCGAATATCCATCCAAATATCTATCTGAATATCTGAATATCTATCTATCCAAATATCTATCTGAATATCTGAATATCTATCTATCCAAATATCTATCCGAATATCCATCCAAATATCTATCTGAATATCTGAATATCTATCTATCCAAATATCTATCCGAATATCCATCCGAATATCTATCTGAATATCTGAATATCTATCTATCCAAATATCTATCTGAATATCTATCTGAATATCTATCTGAATATCTGAATATCTATCTATCCGAATATCTATCTGAATATCTGAATATCTATCTATCCAAATATCTATCTGAATATCCATCTGAATATCTATCTGAATATCTGAATATCTATCTATCCAAATATCTATCTGAATATCCATCCAAATATCTATCTGAATATCTATCTATCCAAATAACTTTCAAATTCAAATTGCAACTCTGCGTCTTGTTTGCTCTCTCAGGATGTCAAGTTCAGACCACTGCACAAACCTGACGTAAACCTTAAGACCCAGTGTGACGGGGTTGACATTATAAGATCCGATCACATGCTCTGCTCTCTCCAGCTGTCGAAATAAAAAATACGACTGCTAGTTCAGTCCGAGAGCCGCATTTGGCTGCTAAACGTTAAAAGACACGATTGACATGTTAAAGAGCCTCTCGTATGCATCACCAAAATCCTGACAGAGGACAGCGCTCTCGCTCTCTCTCTCTCTCTCTCTCTCTCTTTCTCTCCTCTTCTCTCTGCGCTGGGATTTGCCGCATGCACTCGTGGGCTCTTCATCAAGCACTGTAACGAGGCCCAAATGCTTGGCTTAATGAATTATTAAATGCGAGTCAATAAAGGATAAATAAGAACAACAAATGCAACCTTTGGGTATTTAATTAGCAGAGGTGGAGCGCTGCATTGCTAATGCGTTATATGCTAATCGCTATTGAGATCTCACTCCGGCAGCAGATTTTTAGCCCCAGAACGCCGGCGATCCATCAGAGGCCCGTTGATTCGTGTCGCCGCTGTGCGACTCATTAATAGTCCGTTAGCGCGGTGACCGGAGGGCGTCAGACGGACTCCCAAATCAATGCTCAGCATCAGATTCAACGCTCCTAACAGTCAACTGATAGAGAGCGAGTCAGTGATCTGAGGACCAGAGATCAGCACTACTAGATTACCACTTCACTGACAGGCTTTCACCTGTTTATAGCCTTGCAGGTGAAAATCCTGTGTCTGATTACTTAATTGCGATTAATTTACATTACTAGTTAAATGACAGTACTAGGGATGCATGACTTAACATTAACTTTAAGGTTTATAGAGTTCTTTCATTTTAGCAATGCGGAAGAACATGAATGGAATTTACTATATGACCTGGAATGTCACAGAATTTGGCAAATTTTGGATAAATAAATCAAAAGTACAGAAAGTGAGTCACTTAAGCAGCATTTCACCATTTCAAACTGAATTTTGGGTGGGGGATACAGAATTTACGTAAAAATAAAACTGAATTTAGGTAAAAATAAAATAGAATTTAAGGAAAAATAAAACAGAATTTGGGGGAAAATAAAACAGAATTGGGCGAGGGGTAAAATCGAATGTAGGGGAAAAATAAAACAGAATTTAGGGGAAAACAAAACTGAATTTGGTGAAAAGAACTGAACAGAATTTGGGGAAGAATAAAACAGAATTTAGGAAAAAATAAAATTGAATTTAGGGAAAAATTAAACTGAAATTAGGGAGGAATAAAGGAGAATTTAGGGTAAAATAAAACAGAATTGGAGGGAGGAATAAACCAGAATTTATGGACAAATAAAACAGAATTTGGGGGGGGGGGGGGTAGAACACAATTTTGGGGGGAATTAAACAGAATTTCGGGGGGAAAAAACAGAATTTCGGGAAAAATAGAACAGAATTTAGGGGGGAAAACAGAATTTCGGGAAAAATAAAATAGATTTAAGGGGGAAAAAACTGAATTTACGGAAAAATAAAATAGAATTTGGGGGAAAAATAGAACAGAATTTGAAAAGGAATGAAACAAAATGTAGGGGGAAATAAAACAGATGTTTTTTGATGATAAACAGGATTTAGGGGGAAATAAAACAGAATTTGGGGGGGAAAAATAAAACAGAATTTAGAAAAGAAATTGAGGAAGAAAAATAACAGAAGCTGGAAGGACAAATAAAACAGAACTTCAATTTAGGGAAACATAAAACAGAATTCATCGGGAAAAACAATTTAGGTAAAAAACTGAATTTATGGAAAAATAAAACTGAATTTTGGAGAAAAAATAGAGCATAATTTGGGGGGGTTAAAACAGAATTTAGTAAAAAAAAAAATAAGAATTTAGGGGAAAAATGAATTCAGAGAATAAAAAAGTAAAAAAAAAGCATAAACAATTCTAGAAAAGAATTGAGTAAGAAAAAAAACTGAAGTTGGAAGGAAAAGTAAAACAGAACTTGAAGTCAAAAATAAAAGAATTTAAGAAAAATTTAATAGATTTTGAGAAAAAAAAATTAAATGGAATTTGTGGGGGGTGAAAACAAAAATATTTCATAAGGCTCAATGCTTTGACATGGTGAAACACGGCATGAAATTAGATTGAAAAACCGTATTTACAGGCAGAAATGAAGTTTTATGAAGACATACATTCAGACCATATGACCTCTGACCTGACACTGCTGGTCCACTGACACACACACACACACACACACACACACACACACACACACACACACACACACACACACACACACACGGCTAATGATGAGCCACAGCATTAAGATGCTTTTAGCTGCATTAATAATGCTGATGGAGTGTGTGTGTGTGTGTGTGTGAGAGAGTGTTGATATCACACACAAACAAATGCGCTCAGTGAGAGATGTGCCAAATGAAGGGTAAGCAAAGTCAGTTTGCTATAATTAAAGAGAGTCTTTTAGAGGACAGCGGCGTCTGACGGCCTCCATGTGAACGACAAACACAAACTAATGCTAAACACACCTGCCAGAGACAAGAGAAATGAGCACTCTGTGTGTGTGTGTGTGTGTGTGTGTGTGTGTGTGTGAGGGGGCCGCTCATGAAATTAAAAACTTCAGCCTGGAATCGTAAGAGGAAACTGTCAACAGGAAGGTCAAGGGCTGATCAGATAAAATGTGCTCCGTTCATAAAGTAACACTACTGTAAACAAGCACTGAATGAATCATGGCTCTTCTATGAGAGTAAAACAAGAATTGCTGAACACAACACTGAATTAAAATCAATTTGTGGGCTTAAAAGCCAAAAAGTGACTGGGAACAGCGTTTGAGCCCAGATAGAGACGTATGCTCTGATAACGAGTGACGTTCACACATTTTAAGAGTCCTAACAGCGTTTGGGCTGAAGTTTGTGTCAGATTCATGTGAATTTCAGGAGCGCTTTCCCTCGGCGCGGCCTCATTTGAATTCCCGTCGGCGCAGGAAGGCCATTCATCAGGACGCCTCGCTGCTGCTCACAAATGCATGGAGCTAGCAATAAAATTAACCTTGTGCCAATTGTTTTCCCACATGTTTGATGGGCCGCTGGCAGGTCATCCGTTACCACATGGATAGAAAAGAAAGAAGGCAGGAGCAGATGCGCAGAAAATGATGACCGATGCGCTCGACGCGGGAAAATAAAAATGGGAAAAAAAATGGTGGAAACACAAAACAGAAAATAGGGGAAACACAACAGAATTTAGGGGGAAATAAAACAAAATTTGGGGGAAATAATAAAATAGAATTTGGGGAAAAATAAAACAGAACTGGGGGAAAATGAAACAGAATTTGGTGGAAAGAATAGAACAGAATTTGTGGGGGGGGGGGGGTAAAACAGAATTTAGGAAAAAATAAAACAGAATTTGGGGGAAAATACTACTAAGACAACATCCTAACAGAATTAAAACTTGTGCTGTGCTCAAAATCCTGGTCAAAAATGATCAGCCTTTTCTCTCTTATGCTATATTATCATCTAAATGTTGATTTAATCTATTTAATCTTGTTTTCTGTTAATTAGCACAGGTTTTGTGTTTCTTTTCTGGACTGACTGATCGTAGGCCTCATTGATCTGAACCTATGAGTTCAGCTTTTAAGTGAAAAAAAAATAAATAAATTAAAAAAAAAAAAAAAAAAAAATTGTGGGTAAATTTTTACCCAGAAACTGAGGCTTCTAATTGAAAGAAAAAAGTAAATAAAATTTAACAAAAAAGAAATTATTGATCTGAACTCATGCATCTCAGTTTTTGAGTGAAAAAAGAATTATTTGTGGATAATTTTGGAAATATTCACTTAACAACCGAGGTACATAAGCTCAGATCTGTAAGGCCTAAATATAAAACCTGCTTATTTAAAAAAAAACTAAACTAAACTACCTAAGCTATTTAAACTTTATTTCAACTAGTTTCCAAGGCAGCATTTGCCATTTTATATTATTTTTTATCTTGATGTACTAAAATAACTAAAACTAATTTTTACAAAATTTTTATTAAAAATTAAAATTAAAACAGGAAAAAAATAAAAACTGATAAAAATAATACAATTAAACTATAATAGTATCTCAATTATGACTGAATTTTCTGACTGCAATAATGTAACTATTTTTCATCAGAGAATGATGCATACTTATTGAAATAATAATAACAGATCTTTTATTTATTTATTGAAAAAAAAAAAATCACCAAATCTTGATTCAGTCTCTTTAATCAGCTTGTTTTCTTTCAATTAGCACAGGTTTTGTGTTTATTTTCAGAACTGATTGATCGTTGACCACATCAATTAAAATGACCCCTTTTTCTTTTATGCCAAAAATCATTAGGATATTAAGTTAAGATCACGTTCCATGAAGATATTTGGTAAATCTCCTACCATAAATATACCAAAAGTTAATTTTTGATTAGTAATATGCATTGCTAAGAACTTAATTTGGACAACTTTAAAGACGATTTTCTCAATATTTAGATTTTTTTGCAAGTTTTCAAATAGTTGTATCTCGACCAAATATTGTCCTATTCTAGCGAACCATACATGAAATGGAAAGATTATTTATTTCATTAAAAATGACCCATATGACTGGTTTTGTGGTCCAGGGTCACATATGTACACTGATAACTTTGAATGCAATCCACTTTGAATAAAAGCCTCGGCCCACTGCATAAATGCAATGTAAAATACTACACTTTGGGAAAAATAATGCATTCTTAATCTGACTGAAATAATGATAATTTATTGAATAAATCTCTCATTATGCTACATTAACCACCAAATCTTTCCTTCAATTAGCACAGATTGTGTGTTTATTTTTCTTATATTAGAGCTCATGACTTCAGTTTTTAAGTAAAAAAAAAAAAAAAAAAAGCATTATTTGTGGACAATTTTCGCAATATTCCAAATAGTTGCCAAGGCAGCATTTTTCATTTTAGTTTATTTTAACTTGATGTACTAAAATAACTAAAACTGAAATAAAACTGCATTAATTTGGACATTTGGACAACTTAAAAGACGATTTTCTCAATATTTAGATTTTTGGCAAATTTTCAAATAGTAATAGTATTAGTAATAGTAATATTAGTAATATATTAATAATATGCATTGCTAAGAACTTCATTTGGACAACTTAAAAGGAGATTTTCTCAATATTTGGATTTTTTTGCACCCTCAGATCCTAGATTTTCAAATAGTCTAATCTCTGCCAAATATTGTCCTATCCTAACAAACCATACATCAATGGAAAACTTATTTAATTTGTTGCATTAAAAATGACTGGTTTTGTGGTCCAGGGTCACATATATACACACTGATAACTTTGAATGCAATCCACTTTTAATAAAAGCATCAGCCAAATGCATAAATGCAATGTAAAATACTACACTATGGGAAAATAATGCATTACTAATCTGACTGAAATAATAATAAAAAAATAATCTCATCAGAGAATATACCATGCTTTGGCAATATGTACCTAAGCGGTCTGTAAAAACACTTTATGAAACACCAAAAAGCCCAAAATCTCAAACTTGACAGATGCATGAAAATCTGTGTTTTTGCCTGCAGTGTCTCCCTTTAAGTAAAGATCATGTTCTATGAATATAAACACTACAATTTGGAAAAAATAATGCATTATTAATCTGACTGAAAAAAACATAATGGTACTATTTTCTACTAGCATCACATCGCAAACTCTTTTCACTAAACACCCGCAGTCCATTGTGAGAATTATCATCCGTTATGTCTTAAAACTCTGTCTAAGTAGGCGGCTCAGCAGCATTTGGAACAGATCTGATGGAAACACACACAAACACATCTCATGTTTACAGTGCAGAGAGAGAGAGAGAGATGGGTGAGAGAGGCTGGGCGGGTGAAAAATCCTTCAGTGGATGTTTATTTGCTCTCAACACCTCCTAAGCGATCAATATTTTTAATTTGGGGCCAAGTTATTATTTTTCACATCACTGCGCTGGGGAGCAGAGTAAAGTGGCTCATATTTTAGCACTAAAAAGATCGATATGACAGCCTCACCTTCACTGTGGCCCTTACACACACTCACACGGGGCCGAGGGCAGACACACACGCTCCGCACACATCATTATCACACACACACACACACACACACACACACACACACACACACACACACACACGTGATTTACACACCCCTGCTAAACCAATCTGAACACACACACACACCGCATGAGTTTACAAGCGCTTACACACACGTGTGTATGTAGGATCACGCGTGTGCTTTGGTCTCTGAGGGCCGCTCATATCAGATGCATCTGTTTCTATATAATCCATTAGCCGCGTATATATTTCGCTCCAAATTTCTCCAGCGCCTCGCCCTCATAATTCACGTCTGATGGCAGATTCATCGATTGTCGCTCAGCACACATCCAGACGTCTGCATGCGTGTGTGTGTGTGTGTGTGTGCGTGTGTGTGTGTGTGTGTTTAGGAGAACTTGAATGATGGTGTGTGTGAATTATTGCTCTACAATATTACTCCAGTGACGTCCGGCACATTCGAACGGCCTCGACCGGCTTCGTCCCGCGCTGGAATAAGAGACGCTGGGTTTAGTTTGCGATATTTTAAGCTGGTTATGTTCAGAGTTGTGTTTTAGACACTCACTGCAGAGAATACATCTATGCATGGGTCAAAAGAAATTTACAAAAGTGATTTTATGTCCATAGAAAGCACATTAGATGTCAGTAAAGTGTATTTCAAATTTGCTTTTGGAGAATAAGATGTTACAATTTGGTTTGAAGTAATGTTACATTGTCATTCAGTGTAACAATATCTATGTAAACTTTCAAACAACATGCTTATTTTGACCTGTGCCTTTTTAAAATATATAAAAGATAAGGGAGAATGTTACATTTTATTGTGTTTTAAATGAGTAAAGAAAACCTAAGATAGTGGCAAATTTAAAAAAATTAATTGATTTTTGTTCCATGTTCATAGAAAGCACAGTAGATGTAAGTGAAGTGTACTTTTAAGGTTTCAAATGTTTTTGGAGAATACAATGTTACAATTTGGTTGAAGTAATGTTACATTGTTATTCAGTGTAACATAATATTTATGTTTATTTTGACTTGTGCACATTACAATACATAAATGAATAAGGGAGAATATAAAATTGTATTGTGTTTTAAATGAGTAAAGAAAATGTAGGATAGTGGCAAATTTAAAAAATGGTTACAAATGATTACAGGTGTAACAATATTTATGTAAACATTCAAATAAAATGCTTATTTTGACTTGTACATATTAAAATAAATAAAAGATAAGGGAGCATATACAATTGTATTGTGTTTTAAATTAAAAAAAAACAAGGATAGTGGCAAATTTCAAAATGATTACAAATCACTTAAAAATTTTAATTGATTTTTGTTGTATGTCCATAGAAAACACATTAGATATAAGTAAAGTCTACTTTTAAGGTTTCAAATGTTTTTGGAGAATACAATGTTACAATTTGGTTTAAAGTATTGTTACATTGTTATTCAGTGTAACAATATTTATGCAAACATTCAAACAACATGCTTATTTCGACTTGTACATATTAAAATATATAAAAGAATAAGGGAGAATATTAAATTTTATTGTGTTTTAAATGAGTAAAGAAAATGTAGGATTGTGTTAAATTTTTAAAAATGGTTACCAATGATTTAAAAATTGTAAAAAATATATATATTAAAATATATTAAAGATATATTGTATTTGTATGTAAACACTTTATATTATATACAAATATAAATGTTTTACATATATATCTAACATTTTTCTTTAATATATACATGTATGTGTGTGTATTTATATATAAACCACATAGTATGTAAACAAACTTTTATTTTGAATCGATTTATCGTGACTAATCGTTTTGCAGCTCTAATTTGACGTAAAAAATTTATTTTTCTGATCCCATTGGCGGATTTTTTCCCCATTTTTAAGCCTAAACTCACTTATTTTCTCATAAAACCTCATAAACAAAATATAATTTCAGATTACATCTAGATTTTTGTGTATGTGTTTACACCATATTAAGTGTGATTTTAAAATGTAAAAAAAAAAATTAATTTTTAAAATAATATTTAAAAATAATTTAAAAATAATTAAAAGTAATTGTAATTATTACAAATAAGTTAATTTATTTTAGTAATTTATATAATAAATAAGTCACCACGTAAACACTATATAATTTAGATTATATATAAATATAAATATTTTACATATAAACCTAACATATTTTTCCTATATGTGTGTGTGTGTGTATATATATATATATATATATATACATATACACACACACACACACACACACACACACACACACACACACACACACACACGTATGTGTGTGTATTTATATATACAAAACAAATGTACACAGTACACACACATATATGTAAAAAAAACTTTTATTTGAATCAATTAATTGCGACTAATCTTTTGGAACTCTAAAGTAAAAAAGTTTATTTTTCTGACCCCATTGGCGGATTTTTGTTCTCATTTAAAACATAAACTCACAAATTTTTTCATAAAACAAAACTTTTGATTCTTGTGTGTTTATACCATATTATTTAATTCTTATTTTAATATTTTAATTATTAAAATTATTTTAAAAAATAAATTATTTTAAAAATAAGTCATTGTTAATTTGACCATTTAAAAAAATAAAAACAAAAAAAATAATATATATATATATATATATATATATATATATATATATATATATATTTTTTTTTTTTTTTTATATATATATATATATATTTTGTATTTTATTACAAATAAGTTAAATTATTTATTTAGTTATTTTAAAAATATATATTTTTTATTTTATTTTATTTATTTATACATTTATATATTTTATTTATTTTTTAAAAAATAAGTTATCCTGTGGCCTGGTTGAGATCCACTGATCTACATTGTTCTTGAGGCTCGATCATGAATCATGAGAGCTCAAAAATCATAAAAGAGCAAAAAGTGAAGGGCAAAAGCACTGCAGGACAACATATACACTCCACTTTAATACAGAAATCACTAATAAAAGTTGAGAACAGACAGACTGAATCCTCCTGTATGGTGTGTTATTCTCCTCTCAGCGGCATTCTTCAGAAGGGCTCTTCTCTGTCTAAGGATTCATGGCATTACAGCGGCTGACACGACTCTAATCCACGCGGGATACCAGCGCATCTTATCAGCCGTCAGCGCGACATTCTCCACCGCCGTCATCCGACAGAAACGGAGATAAACGGGCAACGAGATTACTCTGAGAATTACAGAAAACACTCACACCGCTGTGGCGTTTCTGCTAGTTCAAGACTTTCTAAGACCTTAACAAATAAAATATTATCACACGCGGTTACAGAACAAACCCTTAAACAGACTGTAAAATTCAGGGTAAAATTGTCAAGACATGTTGTTTTTAATATTTACTTACAGTATGTACTGAAATTGGTTTCTCATATGTTCTCATATATCAGTATACAAAGTAGAGGCCCATCGATATTGGATTTTGCTGAATTAATTAAGGTGTTTAAAGAAAGTAAATAAAAAGATTACTATGCCAATATTAATAAAAGCTAGGTTAAATAATGTTCTTAGTGTTTCTTTTTGTTTTTAATAGAGAAGATACAAGAGTTTACCTTGACTGAACTGGCAGATACTGTTTATTGTGAGACTAAAATATACTGATTAAAAATGTATGCATGTATATATAATTAAAAAATAATAGTATTTTTAAATAATAAAGATTAAAAAAAATAAATCACACTTAATATGGTATAAACACAAAAAAATCTTGATGTAAACTTGATTTCTCGTAAAACAAAACTTCTTAAAAATATATGATTTCAGTTTACGTCTTGATTTTTTTGTTTATACCATATTAAGTGTGATTTTTAAAAATATATGTTAATTATTTAAAAATATTTTTATAATAATTTTAAAAATAAGTAATTGTTAATTTGACAATTTTAAAAATAATTTAAAAATATTGTACAATTTAAAATTTATTTTAAATAATACCTTTTTTGTAAATCATTTACTTTATTACAATAAATAAGTAGAATGATACATAAATTTTTTATTTAGTTAAAAATATAAATTTTAATAAAAAAATACTATTTTTAATAATTATTTTAAAAATAAGGCATTGCTAATCTGACGATTTTTAAAATATTTTTATATATTAAATATTTATAAAAAAAAATATTTAATCATTTACCTTATTTTATTACAACAAATAAGTATATAATAAATATAATAAATTATTTATTTACTCATTTTAAAAAATCTTTAGTTTTTTTTTCTTCTCATTTTGAGCATAAACTCCAAAATGTCTTAAACATCTTGATTTTTTTGTGGTTTTTACAAATATATTTTAATTATTTTAAAAAATTATTATTTTTTTTTAATTAATTTATAATTTGCTTTAAATCATTTGCCTTATGACAACAAATAATTTAAATGATTTATTTAAATAAAAAAATATGAATTTTAATTAAAAAAAAATACTATTTTTTTTTAATAATTATTTTAAAAAAAAGTCATTCCTAATTTGACAATTTAAATAAATTTTTTTTTAACTTTTTTATCATTTACCTTATTTTATTACAGCAAACATGTTAAAATTATTTATTTAGCTATTTAAAAAAAATTATAATTAATCATTTTTTGTTTAATAAATAAGTCATCCTGTGGCCTGGTTGATATATACATAATATTTTACAATAATTTAAAAATAATTGTAAATATTTTTTGAGATAGATAGATTGTAAATAATAATCTATTTATTTGGAATAATGATAACAAAATGAAGTTGTTCATCATCTGATGCATGTGCGTTTAGCTCGAATTCGTGATTCTCCCAGAGAACGGAGGTTTTTAGCCGCAGGAAGTGGTACATACGCTGGAAACACGTGGTGTCGGTGTGGTCCTAATTAAAGGCGCGGGTCGCGGCGAGAGTCATGGTGCGTTAGCAGGAGAACAGCGTGTCTGCGTTAACGTATTGTGACAGGAACACTTAATATCACACACACGCGAGCGAGAGAGAGAGAGAGAGAGAGAGAGAGAGAGAGAGAGCGCTGTGGTAATAAGGGGCGGACATTAGTGCACATCATTACCCATGAGCCTCTGGGCCCCGGGGCAGAGCGGCATGATAAATATTAATGGTGTGGAACTAGTGAACGGTGGCTGAATGATCAGGGATGCTTCCTCTAATTGACATTTTACCTCCCGTATACTTTACAAGAGCCGTAAAACACGCCTTCGGAGACACGGCTGTCACTCAAACACACACACACACACACACCAGATTATGTGTGTTTTTACCATATTAAGTGTGATTTTTAAAAATGCATTAATTATTCAAAAATATTTTATATTTTTCAATAAATATTTAAAAAAAATAAGTCATTGCTAATTTGACAATTTTTTAAAATAATTAAAAAATAATATAAATTAATTTTACATTATTACATTTACCTTATTTTATTACAGCAAATACATTGCTAATTTCACTTTTTTTAAATAAATAAAAAAAATGTAATTTTTTAATGATAATTTTAAATAGTTTCGTTTTTTTTAATCATTGACCTATTTAAATAAATATTTTTATTTATCAAAAATATTTAATCTTTTTTAGTAATTATTTAAAAATTAAGTCATTGTTAATTTTTTTTTTTAAATAATGCAATAATTTTAAATAAAAGTTATCAGGATCATGCTGTTTTTATAATTATTTTAAAAATAAGTCATTGCTAATTTGACAATTTTTTAAAATAATAAAAAAATAATATAAAAATAATTTTACATTATTACATTTACCTTATTTTATTACAGCAAATACATTGCTAATTTGACTTTTTTTTTTTAATAATTAAAAAAAATAATGTAATTTTTTAATGATAATTTTAAATAGTTTCGTTTTTTTTTAATCATTGACCTATTTAAATAAATATTTTTATTTACCAAAAATATTTAATCTTTTTTAGTAGTTATTTAAAAATTACGTCATTGTTAATTTTTTTTTTAAATAATGCAATAATTTTAAAAAAAAAGTTATCAGGATCATGCTGTTTTTATAATTATTTTAAAAATAAGTCATTGCTAATTTGACAATTTTTTTAAATAATTAAAAAAATAATACAAAAATAATTTTACATTATTACATTTACCTTATTTTATTACAGCAAATGCATTGCTAATTTTTTTAATACACTTTTTTTAATAATTACAAAAATATATTTTTTAATAATAATTTTAAATCATTTAGTTTTTTTTAATCATTTACCTATTAAAGAACATTAAAAATGTTGTACTTTCTTGTACTCAAGCAAATCTTTGAATTACTTTTACTTGAGTAAAAGAAAGAAAGTACTAGATTTCTAATGTAATTAAGTATTAAATGATATTTAATATGAAACAGTGCCGTAAAAAGTACAATATTGCTTTGGAAGTAAAAGTTTTCTTAAGAAAAACACTATTAAACCACAGACACTTAAAAAGTAGTTTTAAAGCAGAATAAAAAATGAATACTTTAGTACTGTCTACCTCTGATCATACTAAAAATAACAAGTTATTAAAATAAATAGAACACGTTTTGTATATACATACATACATACACATTAGATTAGAAGTCTTCTTTTCTGAGAAAGAAATCAAAATTAGTAGAGAAATATCTGCAAATGTGGTCAGAAAAGTAAACTTAAAGTAAAAACAAGTTGATTTTTTTGATCCCACTGGCAGATTTTTTCTTCTTCTCAGTTTAAGCATAAACTCACTATATTCTCAAAACAAATCTTCTTAAATGAAATATGAGCTTACGTCTTGATTTTTTGTTTATACCAAGTGTGATTTAAAAATATATATATTTTAATTATTAAAAAATATTTTTTTCAATAATTATTTTAAAAATAAGTCATTGTTAATTTGACCTTTTTTTAAATAATTAAAAATTATGTAAAAAATAATTTTAAATAATAACATGTTTTATCATTTACCTTATTTTCTTACAACAAATAAGTTACATTATTTAGTAATTTCAAAAAAAAAAATTTTTTGTTTAATAAATAAGTCATCCTGTGGCCTGGTTGATATTTTTTCTTCCCATTTTAAGCATAAACTCACTTATTTTGTCATAAAACAAAATGTCTTTTCTTAACTGAGTAAAAGAAAGCACTAGATTTCTAATGTAATTTAGTGTTAAATAATATTTAATATGAAACATAGTGCAGTAAAAAGTACAATATTATGCTTTGTGATGTTGTGAAATAAAAGTTCTGATAAACTACAAACACTTGAAAAATATTTTTAAAGCAGAGTAAACAAAACACTTCTACTGTCCGCCTTTAATAATATTTAGAATAACAAGTTATTAAAATAAACAGAATACATTTTTGAGAAGAACAAAAAAAAAAAAAAAAATCAACCAGGCCACAGGATGACTTATTTAAATAGTCAATTGTCAATTATTTGTTTTAATTACTAAATAAATAATTTAACTTATTTGTTGTAATAAAATAAAGTAATTGATTTAAAAAAACGAATTTTTTAATTATATTTTTAACATATTTTTTAATTATTAAAAAAAGGTAAAATTAACAATTACTTATTTTTTAAATAATTATTGAAAAAAAACATATTGAATAATTTAAATATATTTTTAAAAATCACTTGCTATAAACAAAAACCTCTCTCTCTCTCTCTCTCTATATATATATATATATATATATATATATATATATATATATATACACACACACACACACACACAAACACAAACCTTAATTGAAAATTAATAATTAGTTCACATAAAAAATTAAGTACACTAATCGTTTTATTTTTAACATATATAACACTTAAAATTACAAGTTACTACAATTAATAAATATAAATATGTAATTTTTAGTGTCTATATATATACACACACACACACACACACACACACACACACACACACACACACACACACACGCTCATTTAAAATTAATAATTAGTTCACATTAAAAAAATTAAGTACACTAATCGTTTTATTTTTAACATATATAACACTTAAAATTACAAGTTACTACAATTAATAAATATAAATATGTAATTTTTAGTGTCTATATATATATATACACACACACACACACACGCACACGCTCATATAAAATTAATAATTAGTTCACATTAAAAATTATGTAAGTACACTAATCATTTTATTTTTAACATATATAACACTTAAAATTACAAGTTACTACAATTAATAAATATAAATATGTAATTTTTTGTGTCTATATATATATATATATACACACACACACACACACACACACACACACACACACACACACGCTCATTTAAAATTAATAATTAGTTCACATTAAAATGTATAAATACACAAAAAATATTGTAATTATTAGTTTTATATATATATATATATATATAAATTAACGATTTTTTATCATATATATTATATATATTTTTGGGTGGGGATTTAATAAACATACATATACAAAGAGAGAGAGAGAGAGAGAGAACAAATTTTTTTGTTATATACTTATAAGGAACTAATTATTTTTGTATTGCAGGATTAATATTACAAGATAAAAATGAAAGGTTTCACCAGAGAGCTAGATGTCCCTCAGTAAACAGTAAATACTGTCTGTCTCTCTGTCTTTCTCTCTCAACTCACATTATCTGAAAATTGACAGGTCGAGCAGACAACAAACAGTTACCCGAGAAAAACAAATGCAGGCGTTAAATGGCACGTGTCTGTCTGAGCGCACGTTTATTGACTGTCTGATACTCAGTAAACTCTCTGATCGCCACAAATACAGCAGACAAACATTTACTGAAAAACAATGCTGCTTTTGCCTGGTTTTCTAGTACAAATATCTAAAGATTCTTCAATCGAGACACATTTACTGAAGATGCAAAAAGGCATTAGATAAGAAGTTTGTTAATGACAAATTGATCAAAATCAAGAGTTAAAACATGAACAGATATCTGCAAATGGGGTCAAAAAATATCTTTTCTTGATGTTTCATCATTTTAAGCATAAACTCACTTCACTTTGATGTATTTTTCAGAAATCAAGACTTTGTACACTGAAAAAAAAAATCATTGAATTTACAAAAAAATAAATAAATAAGGTAAGTGGTTGCAATCAATTTATTTTAGCTGCATTTAAATAAAAACATGTTAACATTTAGTAAACTAAACTGGTTTATTTAACCCTCTGGACCTCTTCTGTCATTTTTGAACGAAATATTTTATGTTTTTACATTTTAAAAATCTGAGCTTCATGGGACTGAGATGAAACTTGGTGACTTTTGCTGCATTAGCTATGTGAGCACACACACACATGAAAAATGACATGATTTCTGACGTGTTAAAGGGTCACACTTGGCTCCTTCACAGTCAAAAATGACAGACAGGAAGAAAAAAATAGGAATATGAAAAACTGCAATAATTCAGAGAATCTTTTGGTGGTACCAGCTACAAATCAGCCACTGTGCTGAAAAAAAAAAGTGTTCAGCAATCAAGCAATTTTAATGTGAAATATTGCATTTTTTTTTGACACTTTCTTTTTATTGTTTTTCTTTAGCATTGCTTAAACATTATACAACAACAATACAAACAAATAAAAATAAAATAAAATTAAAAATAAAATGTAAAAAAAAAACAAGTTGGTGAAATATTGCATTTATTGAAAAATAATAAATAATTAAATACAAAAACTAAATATTCTAGTAGAAAAAAAATTGTTCATTAAAATTGTATAAATATTGCACAGTATCATAAAAACTCCTCAAAATTCTAAATAATAATCACAAAATATTATTTAACCAAAATGTATCTCATTGATTTCCCTAAAAAAAAAAAAAAAAAAAAGTTACTTTAAGGCTTCGGTCACTTTTGACTGCAAAGGAGCCATGTGCGACTCATAAACGAAGAGGCCCAGTGGGTTAAATGTAGCTAAAACTAATTGATTTCAACCACTTACCTTAAAAAAAAAATTGTGTAAATTAATTTATGTCTAAATATTTGTACTGGAAAACAAGACAGAAAAACTAAGGAAGAACATCACTTTGGCCAGTGTTCAGAAAGTTAGAAACATCACAAAATGTTTCAGATTTATATTTGAAACATTAAACATGCATTTATATTTCAATGTGCATGAATGACCTGTTAAGCTTTTATAAATGTCTCATACAAAGTATCAAGCAAACATCTTATAAAAATAGCAAAATATTATCATCTTGAGTAATGTATTTCTGCTGCAGGACAGTATTTCCCGCTCCTCTAAATTTATTTCTGGGTTTCTACTTCCATCTAGTGGCAACAGCAGGAAACTCAATCTAACTTCGGACCACTGATTAAATATTTGTCATCTTTAAACAAAACCCAGCAGATCTCATCAATAATCACTAAAAAATCAATAACTTCAACTCATAAACATCCTACTTATACCCAATCCTGCTTGTGCACATTTACACACATAAAGCTATAAACACTGAGAGCAAATCTCAACTATGTTGTGTCCAAACATAAACATATCGTACAGCTCTAATAACAAGACCTTAAGATCTCATAAAGATTTGAAGATCATGGTAAATGTAACTTATTTTGTCTTCTGGGAAACATGTATCTTCTTTAGCTTCTGAAGTGCAGCACCAAATATAAAAAAAGATACTTTGTACACATCTCTATTCTGTTCAAAAGTTTTCACCCCCGGCTCTCAATGCCTGGTTTTTCCTTCTGGAGCATCAGTGAGTGTTTGAACCTTCTGTAATAGTTGCATATGAGTCCCTCAGTTGTCCTCAGTGTCAAAAGATGCATCTCAAAATCATACAGTCATTTTTGGAAAGGGTTCAAATACACAGAAATGCTGGAAAAACCAACAAAAAAAGATGTATCTGAAGAACAGCAGGCAGTTTAACTGTTCAGGACAAACAAGGGACTCATGAACAACTATCACTAAACAAAAAACACAGCTGTGGATCATTCAGAGAACAACACAGTATTTAGAATCAAGGGGGTGTAAACTTTTGAACCAATGTTTACTATATGTAAACATCTTTAATGGGAAATATCTTACTCAGGTCAGTACTAAATAAAAAATAACATGCATTTTGTATGAGAATCTCTCTTATTTTGCTAAAACAATTAACATTTCGCAGATTCTGAAAGGGGGTGTAAACTTTTGACCTCAACTGTATCAAACATTACAAGATTCAAACACACGTGATTCAATTTACGCTTCTTAAAAACCCAATTATCTCAGATAATATATGAATTCAATATTGTATATAGTGAGTTTTTGCACTGTTTTATTTTTATCTTGTGATGAAACTCAAATGTTGCTCAAAAAATTGCTCATCAAAGTTTTATTTATTTGATCAAAAATACAGAAAAATAAGTAATATTATGAAATATTATTGCAACTCAAAATCACAGTTTTTTATTTGAATATACTTTAAAATATAATTTATTTCTGTGATGCAAAGCTGAATTTTTACTCCAGTATTCAGTGTCACATGATCCTTCAGAAATCATTCTAATATACTGATTTATTACTTTTATTATCAGAACTAGTTGTTGGAAACACTTGTGCTGCTTAATATGTTTTTGGAACCTGTGATACTTTTTTTCAGGATTCCTTGATGAATAAAAAGTTAAAAAGAACAGCATTTATTCAAAATAGAAATCTTTTCTAACAATAGAAGTCTTTACTATCACTTTTTTATCAATTGAACACATCCTTGCTGATTAAAAGTATTAATTTCCTTCAAAAAGAGAAAGAAAGAAAAAAATTACTGACCTCAAACTTTGAACAAGGTGTTTATTGTTACAAAATATTTATTTTATAAATAAACGCTGTTCTTTTTAACATTTTATTGATCAAGGATTTTTTTTAAAGTATCACAGGTTTCCAACACTGATAATAAATCAGTATATTGGAATGATTTCTGAAGGATCATGTGACACTGAAGACTGCAGTAATGATGCTGAAAATTCAGCTTTGCATCACAGGAATAAATTACATTTTAAAGTATATTAAAATAGAAAACCACTATTTTAAATTGCAATAATATTTTACAATTTTACAGTTATTTTTCCATATTTTTAATCAAATAAACATAGCCTTGATGAGCAGAAAAGTCTCTAATCTCTCATGATCCCAATTTTTTTTGAGTGGCAGTGTAAGATTAAATCACATGAAACAGCAAACACCACAAGACTTAGAAACATGTGATTCAATTTTATGCTTCCGAACAAACCTAAACCGAATGTTCCTGCTTAAATGACTGAAATAGGTTGTGAAGATATAAAGCAGACATGTGTCATTCATATTAATCATACACTACTATTATTAAATGTGTAAAACAATGAGCAGAAACTTGTGAGCAGTCATTTATAGCTGCAATAAATCACCAGCCAGGAATCAGAAGACCAGTGGCGCCCTCTAGTGGTTCTGCAGTGAATCTACAGACAGAAACTACAGAAAAACCCCTAAAACAAACACACATGACTGAGAAACTTACTGTGAACTGCTCCTGGGATTTGTAGTTCTTGTCGAGGTAGACGCAAGCGCGGTTGAAGTCCTTCATAGCATCACTGGACAGCAGCTCTCTGACAAAACAATACAAAACACACGTTTATCAGGCTTTTATGGCTCATATAGTCAAAATATAAAAAAACAGCTCAAACTGAGCAAAAATACTGATTTTTTGGTATAGAATTTACAGTGGACTTTCAGCACTCAGACAGCTATAAAAATCAAATAATGGTGTAACAATACATATATGGGTCAAAGACGCAGAAGGGTTTAAGCAAAAAACAATAAGTGTAATACTGCTTTAAATTGTTGTTTTTCCAAAAAATATTTAAAAAGTTTTCTGTTTAATGTAATTGCATTTTTGTTTTTGTTTTTCTGAGCAAAAAATAAATATAATATATTTTTCCCTAATTTACAGAAGACACCCACTAAAATGTCATTCAGTGTCAATCTTGTCAGGCATATTTACAACAAAAATCAATTTATGTCAGATTAAAAGATAAATTACTTTCACCCCAAATACTAATTTAAAAAAAAAGTAATCATTTAAAACACAATAAAATGTAATATTTTCTCTTATTTTACATATTTTAATATGCATAGGTCAAAATAAGCATGTTGTTTGAATTTTTACATAAATATTGTGTTACACTGAATGACAATGTAACATTATTTCAATCAAATTGTAACATTTTAATCTCCAAAAACATTTGAAAAAAGTAGACACTTTACTTACATTTAACATGCCTTTTATGGACATAAAAACACTTTTGTAAAGACATATTAATGTCTGTGACCCATTTACACTTTTTTGAAAATTGAATATAGTACTTTTAAACTGTAAAAAAAAAAGTGTAAATATTTACACATTTACTGTTTAATAGTACTTTTAATAGTCCTTTTAGTAATTAATATTTAGTAAAAACTCAAATAATAATACATATATGGGTCAAAGACGCAGAAGGGTTTAAGCAAAAAACAATAAGTGTAATACTGCTTTAAATTGTTGTTTTTCCAAAAAATATTTAAAAAGTTTTCTGTTTAATGTAATTGCATTTTTGTTTTTGTTTTTCTGAGCAAAAAATAAATATCATACATTTTTCCCTAATTTACAGAAGACACCCACTAAAATGTCATTCAGTGTCAATCTTGTCAGACATATTTACAACAAAAATCAATTTATGACATATTAAAAGATAAATTACTTTCACCCCAAATACTAATTTTTAAAAAAGTAATCATTTAAAACAATAAAATATAATATTTTCTCTTAGTTTACATATTTTAATATGCATAGGTCAAAATAAGCATGATGTTTGAATTTTTACATAAATATTGTGTTACACTGAATGACAATGTAACATTATTTCAATCAAATTGTAACATTTTAATCTCCAAAAACATTTGAAAAAAGTAGACACTTTACTTACATTTAACATGCCTTTTATGGACATAAAAACACTTTTGTAAAGACATATTAATGTCTGTGACCCATTTACACTTTTTTGAAAATTGAATATAGTACTTTTAAACTGTAAAAAAAAAACTGTTTTTAGTACTTTTAATAGTCCTTTTAGTAATTAATATTTAGTAAAACTTATTATTTTTTTAATACACATTTAAATAAATAGAGTAAAAGCTCAATTTTATTCAGAGACTGAAACTGAGCAAAAAAAAAAAAAAAAAAAATTGGTACAGAATTTACAGTGGACTTCCAGCACTCAGGCGGCTAAAAATATCAAATAATTATGTAATATTTAAATATAAGGGTTAAAAATGAAAAAGGGTTTAAGCAAAAAACAATAAGTGTAATACTGCTTTAAATTGTTGCTGTTTTTCCCCAAAAAAATCTAAAAGATTTCTGTTTAATTTCAATGCATTTTTGTTTTTGTTTTTCTGAGCAAAAAATAAATATCATACATTTTTCCCTGATTTACAGAAGACACCACTAAAATGTCATTCAGTGTCAATCTTGCCAGGCATATTTACATCAAAAATCAATTTATGACATATTAAAAGATAAATTACTTTCAGCCCAAATACTAAAATAGTTTTAAAATTTGCCACTATCCTAGGTTTTACTCATTTAAAACATAATAAAATATAACATTTTCCCTTATTTTGTATATTTTAATATGTACAAGTCAGAATAAGCATGTTGTTTGAATTTGTTCATAAATATTGTGTTACACTGAATGACAATCTAACATTATTTCAAACAAATTGTAACATTTTATTCTTCAAAAGCATTTGAAACCTTAAAAGTAGACACTTTACTTACATTTAACATGCTTTCTATGGACATAAAATCACTTTTTTTAAAGTTCTTTTGATGTGGACATCTTAACATCCTTGACCATTTTTGTTGAAAATTTAACATAGTACTTTTAAACAGTAAAAAAGTGTGTAATTATTTACACATAAACTCTTAATAGTACTTTTAATAGTCCTTTTAGTATTTAATATTTAGTAAAACTTATTATTTTTTAATACACTTAAATAAATAGAGTAAAAGCTCAATTTTATTCAGAGACTGAAACAAAAAAAAGGTACAGAATTTACAGTGGACTTCCAGCACTAAGACGGCTGAAAATATCAAATAATTATGTAGTATTTAAATATAACTGTCAAAGAAGAAAAAGGGGTTAAGCATAAAAACAATAAGTGTAATACTGCTTTAAATTATTGTTGTTTTTCCCAAAAAATATTAAAAAGTTTAATTTAATTGCATTTCTGTTTTTGTTTCTCTGAGCAAAAAATAAATATACATTTTCGCCTGATTTACAGAAGACACCCACTAAAATGTCATTAAGTGTCAATCTTGTCAGGCATATTTACAACAAAATCAATTTATGACATATTAAAAGATGAATTACTTTCATCCCAAATACTAATTAGTTGTAATTCTACATTTTACAAATTACAAATTTGCCACTATTTTGATTTTGACCAGTTGTCAGTAAGAATTATTTATTTACTTATTTGTATTTTATCTATTTTATTATGTACAAGTCCGAATAAGCATGTTGTTTGAATTTGTACATGAATATTGTGTTAAACTGAATGACAATCTAACATTATTTCAATCAAATTGTAACATTTCATTCTCCAAAAAACATTTGAACAACAGAAGGCATGGATTAAATTAAAAGAAATGTGTGTTTCATAGAATATAATGAATACCATGGTAATACTGTAGTATTTTGTAGTCAATTAGTCTCTGGTTGTGGTTTAGTTTTTCTATGGCGTCTGCAGGTTGTGCTGAATAAACAGTGCGGTTGAGCTACTCAGGTGTGTGTAAATATTGTCTTTGTCCTTTAATAATGAGACAATATATATGGAAAACACACACACACACACACACACACACACACACAGGAGCTGGAGCCGCTGTTTGATCAGGAACCGGATTCACACTTCGGGTTTGGGTGAAACAGCTCCAGGAGCCGATGAAGACTCACTTGATGAAGCTGTCCACGTGTGCCATGGACGCTTCGTAATTCTTGCCTCCGACCTCCTGACAGTGAAGCGCCACGAAGTGCGGCCGGTGAGCTTGAAC
>NC_133362.1:2851485-2877670 GCF_049309525.1 Garra rufa | reverse complement strand
ATATATATATATATATATATATATATATATATATATATATATATATATATATATATAGTTTTAGTATTTTTTATAGGTTTAGGAAGTTAAAAAAAGTATTTATTTTTATTAATCTCATTGCATTATTTATCAGTTTTGATTTTTTAAAATTTCTGTTTTTTATTTTCATTTTTTTTTACTTTTTTTGAGTATTTATAAAAAGTCGATATAAGACTGGAGTAATGATGCTGAAAATTCAGCTTTGATCACAGAAATAAATTACACTTTAACAGATGTTCACATAGAAAACAGCTATTTTAACTTCTAATAATATTTCAGAATTTTTTATGTATTTTTGATCCAATAAACGCAGACCTGGTGATCAGAAGAGACTTATTTCTTGCAGCATGTTTTCTCCTGCGGGTCCTAATAAAGTCACCAGCCAACTGGCACGTAACCGGGTTTCATTTACTCGCCAAGCCAGTTTTTACTCTGGTTGGGATCTTGGCGAGTGTTGATTTTGGACTGTGCGCTTCCATGTGTGTGAAGATCAGTGAAGCAGAGAGAACCTGAGAGCGTCAGATGGCCATTCAGTCGGTCTCTAACCAGTTCTATTGTGCTCTTTTCTTGCTTCCTAACTGTATTCTCTGGGCGTTTGTATTCGGCGACGCCGGGACGTCCGTCTCCCATGACTCCTGAGCGTCTCTCCTCATCTTTAGACGCTATTGAGAGCTTTAGCCCGCAGTTTTGGGCCGCTGCATTGAGCCCCGAGCGGACAGGAAGCAGGTTTTCGCTCTTTTTAGGCCAACTTGAGGACTGGAGGTGCAAAAGCCCCTCAGAAAAGCAGTTAGTGAACTGTGAACCGCATCAAATCCCCGGCGCCTTACGCCCGCGGGCTCCGTTTGTTTGGGCCGTCGACAGACACAGAAACTGTCTGATTGTTCAGTAAAAATTAAGAATATAATCCTATTGAAGTAAATCTTTGGTCATGCTAAACTCTGACTGTGCTGCTTTGAGCGGCTCAGATCCAGCGCTTTGACAGAACCGGCTCCGGCTATAATTTACATGTTATATTTGAGCGCTGTGAACTCCTTACATAAGAAAAGAGGCCTTTTCTTCATATTCATAAGAGCCAGTTTGTGCTCTTTTGTGCTGGGGGTTATACATAAACACATGAACTTATGAAACACCACTGACGTCACTCCATTCTGCCAACCGGATCGGCTGGGAAATGATGCATTATTGACCCGACAGTAACTAAAGTGATCATTTCAGTTGTTTTTAGATTTTTAGGTTGACTGATATGGATATTTTGATAACCGATATCTAATGGCCAATATCAAGCCGATTATATAGGATATCAGTATTTAATTTAAACATAGTAAAAACATGTATAATAATTGCTGAAATGAAATCTATTTCAAAATATATTTAATTGGATGTGTTTTTAGTACTTTACTAAGTAGTGGTCAACCGATATGGATTTTTTTTTTTGGAGACCGATATCTAATAGCCGATATTTTTTAAATAGTAAAAACATATGTATGACAATTGATCAATTAAAATCTGTTTCATAATAGATTTAATTAGATGTATTTTTGGTATTTTTCTAAGTAGTGGTCAACCGATATGGATTTTTTTTTTGGTGACCGATATCTAATAGCCGATATTTTTAAATAGTAAAAACATATGTATGACAATTGATCAATTAAAATCTGTTTAATAATATATTTAATTGGATGTGTTTTTGGTACTTTACTAAGTAGTGGTCAACCGATATGGATTTTTTTTGGTGACCGATATCTAATAGCCGATATTTTTAAATAGTAAAAACATATGTATGACAATTGATCAATTAAAATCTGTTTAATAATATATTTAATTGGATGTGTTTTTGGTACTTTACTAAGTAGTGGTCAACCGATATGGATTTTTTTTGGTGACCGATATCTAATAGCCGATATTTTTTAAATAGTAAAAACATATGTATGACAATTGATCAATTAAAATCTGTTTCATAATAGATTTAATTAGATGTATTTTTGGTATTTTTCTAAGTAGTGGTCAACCGATATGGTTTTTTTGATGGCTGATATCTAATAGCCGATATTTTTAAATAGTAAAAACATATGTATGACAATTGATCAATTAAAATCTGTTTAATAATATATTTAATTGGATGTGTTTTTGGTACTTTACTAAGTAGTGGTCAACCGATATGGATTTTTTTTGGTGACCGATATCTAATAGCCGATATTTTTTAAATAGTAAAAACATATGTATGACAATTGATCAATTAAAATCTGTTTCATAATAGATTTAATTAGATGTATTTTTGGTATTTTTCTAAGTAGTGGTCAACCGATATGGCTTTTTTTTGGTGACCGATATCTAATAGCCAATATTTTTTAAATAGTAAAAACATATGTATGACAATTGATCAATTAAAATCTGTTTCATAATATATTTAATTGGATATGTTTTTGGTACTTTACTAAGTAGTGGTCAACCGATATGGATTTTTTTTTTGGTGACCGATATCTAATAGCCGATATTTTTTAAATAGTAAAAACATATGTATGACAATTGATCAATTAAAATCTGTTTCATAATAGATTTAATTAGATGTATTTTTGGTATTTTTCTAAGTAGTGGTCAACCGATATGGTTTTTTTGATGGCTGATATCTAATAGCCGATATTTTTTTAAATAGCAAAAACACATGTATGAGAATTCCTGAAATTAAATCTGTTTCAAAACAGATTTAATTATATATATTTTTGGTACTTTACTAAGTAGTGGTCAACCGATATGGATTTTTTTTTTGGAGACCGATATCTAATAGCCGATATTTTTTAAATAGTAAAAACATATGTATGACAATTGATCAATTAAAATCTGTTTCATAATAGATTTAATTAGATGTATTTTTGGTATTTTTCTAAGTAGTGGTCAACCGATATGGTTTTTTTGATGGCTGATATCTAATAGCCGATATTTTTTTAAATAGCAAAAACACATGTATGAGAATTCCTGAAATTAAATCTGTTTCAAAACAGATTTAATTATATATATTTTTGGTACTTTACTAAGTAGTGGTCAACCGATATGGATTTTTTTTTTGGTGACCGATATCTAATAGCCGATATTTTTTAAATAGTAAAAACATATGTATGACAATTGATCAATTAAAATCTGTTTCATAATAGATTTAATTAGATGTATTTTTGGTATTTTTCTAAGTAGTGGTCAACCGATATGGTTTTTTTGATGGCTGATATCTAATAGCCGATATTTTTTTAAATAGCAAAAACACATGAGAATTCCTGAAATTAAATCTGTTTCAAAACAGATTTAATTAAATATATTTTTGGTACTTTACTAACTGGTGGTCAACCGATATGGATTTTATGATGACCGATATCTAATAGCTGATCTTTTTAAATAGTAAAAACGCACATATGACAATTGATGAATTAAAATCTGTTTCAAAATAGATTTAATTAGATGTATTTTTGGTATTTTTCTAAATAGTGGTCAATCGATATGGATTTTTTTGATGGCCGATATCTAATAGCCGATATTTTTTTAATAGCGAAAAGACATGAATGACAATTGCTGAAATGAAATCTGTTTCAAAATATATTTAATTGGAGGTATTTTTACTATTTTACTAAGTAGTGTTCAACCGATAATGGATGTTTTAATCTAAAATCTAATGGTCAATATTCATGATATCACAATATTTAATTTAAAAATAGTAAAAAAAGCATGCGTAACAGTTGCTGAAAAGACATCAAAACAGATTTAATATGATGTATTTGGTACTTTACTAAGTAGTTGTAAAAAATCAATATAGATTTTTTGATGGCCGATGTCTAATGGCCAATATCAAACCGATTATATAGGTTATCAGTATTTAATTTAAACATATTAAAAACATGTATAATAATTGCTAAAATTAAATCTATTTGAAAGTATATTTAATTAGATGTATTTTTGGTACTTTACTAAGTAGTGGTCAACCGATATGGATTTTTTTGATGGACGATATCTAATAGCCGATATTTTTTAATATGATTTTAATTAGATTTAATATGATGCATTTGCTACTTTATGTATGACAATTACCGATATACATTTTTTTTATCCAAAATCTAATGCTCGATATTCATGATATCACAATATTATTTTAAAAATAGTAAAAATGCATGCATAACAATTGCTGAAAAGAAATCAAAATTTAATATGTTGTATTTGGTACTTTACTAAGTAGTAGTAGTCCACCAATATGGATTTTTTTGATGGCCAGTATCTAATGGCCAATGGCTGATATTTATGAACACAATATTTAATTTAAAAAATGATCAAAACACATGTATAACATTTCCTGAAATAAAATCTATTTTATTATATGTATTTAGAGGTATTTTTGTTACTTTACTAAGTAATGGTTGACCGATATGGATTTCTGATGGTTGATATCTACCGGCCAATGGCCAATATTTATAATATTCACAATATTTAATTTAAAAATAGTAAAACTCATGCATAACAATTGTTGAAATGAAATCAAAATAGATTTAATATGATATATTTGGTACTTTACTATGTAGTAGTCAACCGATATATATATATTTTTGATAGCCGATACTTATGATATCACAATTTAATTTAAAAATAGTAAAAACACATGAATAGCAATTGCTTAAAAGAAAACAAAATGTATTTAATATGATGTCTTTGGTACTTTACTAAGTAGTAGTCAACCGATTTATTTTTTTGATGGCTGATATAAAGCCCATTCACAATATTTAATCTAAAAGTAGTAAAACCACATGCATAACAATTGCAAAACAGATTAAATTGTGTTTGTATTTAGATGTATTTGCTTCAATATTAAGTAGTGGTCAACCGATATGGATTTATTTGATGGCCGATGGCAAATTTAAAACCAATATATATGATATCACAGTGTTTAATTAAAAAATAGCTATTGTTAAAACAAAATATATTTTAAAATTGATTTAATTAGATGTATTTAGATGTCTTTTTGCTATTTTACTAATTAATTCTCAACCGATATGGATTTTTTGGTGGCCGATATCTAATAGCCAATGGCCAACATTTATGTTATCATGACATATAATTGGAAAAATTGGAAAAACGCATGCATATTATTTGCTGAAAAGAAATTAAAATATATTTAATGTGATGTATTTGGTACTTTACTAAGTAGTAGTCCACCGATATCAATTTTGTGTTTAGATGTATTTGCTACAATATTAAGCGGTGGTCAACCGATATGGATTTATTGATGGCTGATGTTTTGGTGTAGAATAAAAATTAGTGAAAACCCAGGCATAATAATTGCTGAAATTAAAAGCATTTCAGAATAAAAGTCCAGCTTTTGACATATCGGTAATGAAAAAATACCAAATATCGGCCGATATATCGGTCCTGGTGATATATCGGTTGACCACAGTTTTCACAAAACAGGTGAAGGAATACCACAGATGCACATCTGCGGACCAGAAGATGACAGAAATATAAAGAAATTGCACTGAACCACACCTTTGTGTATCTAAGTTAAGTAATTTCTCTCTCTTTTTGTCTTTCAGGCACTCGGATGTTGCTACTTCATTCACGAATCATTGAAAAACATCCAGCAGTTTGATTTCAAAGGTACGTGTGTCCCTTTAATGCGGCGTGTCTTCAATCCCATCCGATCCAGTGCGGTCAAGGTTGTTTCAGAAGCTATAAAACATGCTAAGATGGAGTAACCGATAGGAAACAGTAATGCTTATTAATATTAGGATTTAATTCATGAGATTTCAGCCTGTGCTAATAGTGCACTCAGGCTATTGGACAGTTAGCGGTGACCTCATCAGCGGTAGGGGTCAGGGGTCGCGTGTCCCGACGGTCACACTAATTAAAGCCACTCCCATTACAGCGGTGTGAGCATTAGCCCCCGCCGGACCCTGCAGCCCCGCTCAAACCCGGAGCTCTTAAAGACCACGATATCTCTCACATGATGGCCGTAATCACGCTCTCCATCAAACACAAACCCTGAGCACATCTCAGATTCCACTGCAAAGAAAGTGAAAAAAGAAAATTAAGCCTATTTTAGGGCCAGAAAAGTGTTTTTAATTAATTAATTAATTATTATGTTTTCCACAACAAATATCGACAAATTCTTAAATCAAGATGCATTTGCTGATTAAAATAAAATAAAAAATAAAAAAAATCCTATTTTCTGCTACAAATATCTAAACAGCCTTTAATCAGGATACATTGATTAGTCAAATAAAATAAATAAATAAATAAATAAATAAATAAATGTATTTCTATTTTTGGTTTGGTTTTCTACTACAATTATCAAGATTTACCAATATATTTAGGAAAGTTAAAAATAAATAAATAAATAAATAAGTGTAATATGTATATATTTATATTACCTTAATATTATATATTTTTTAAATAAATGTTGATTTTTTTTTTTTATTTGTTTAAATTACGCTGATAACAAATATTTATATTATATTTAATAAATTCAATTAAATGTATTCCTATTTTTGGTTTTATTTTCTGCTGCAATTATCAAGATGTACCAACATTTACCAATATATTTAAGAAAGTAAAAAATAAATAAATAAACAAGTGTAATATGTATATTTATATTAACTAAATATTATATATTCTTTTAATAAATGTTGATTTTTTTTATTTGTTTAAATTACGCTGATAACAAATATTTATAATATATTTAATAAATTAAATGTATTTCTATTTTTTGTTTTTGTTTTCTACTGCAAATATTAAGATACATTTACTGGTAAAATAACATAGAATTACATTAAATTAAATTAAATGTATTCTTATTTTTGGTTTTATTTTCTACCACAATTATCAAGATTTACCAACATTTACAATATTTAAATTTACAATATTTAAGAAAGTTAAAAAATAAATAAGTGTAATATGTATATATTTATATTACCTTAATATTATATATTTTTTAATAAATGTTGATTTTTTTTTTATTTGTTTAAATTACGCTGATAACAAATATTTATATTATATTTAATAAATTCAATTCAATGTATTCCTATTTTTGGTTTTGTTTTCTGCTACAATTATCAAGATTTACCAACATTTACCAATATATTTAAGAAAGTAAAAAAATAAATAAATAAACAAGTGTAATATGTATATTTATATTAACTAAATATTATATATTCTTTTAATAAATGTTGATTTTTTTTTATTTGTTTAAATTACGCTGATAACAAATATTTATAATATATTTAATAAATTAAATTAAATGTATTTCTATTTTTTGTTTTTGTTTTCTACTGCAAATATTAAGATACATTTACTGGTAAAATAACATAGAATTACATTAAATTAAATGTATTCTTATTTTTGGTTTTATTTTCTACCACAATTATCAAGATTTACCAACATTTACCAATATTTAAATTTACAATATTTAAGAAAGTTAAAAAATAAATAAGTGTAATATGTATATATTTATATTACCTTAATATTATATATTTTTTTTAATAAATGTTGATTTTTTTATTTGTTTAAATTATGCTGATAACAAATATTTATATTATATTTAATAAATTCAATTCAATGTATTCCTATTTTTGGTTTTGTTTTCTGCTACAATTATCAAGATTTACCAACATTTACCAATATATTTAAGAAAGTAAAAAAATAAATAAATAAACAAGTGTAATATGTATAGTTATATTAACTAATTATTATATATTTTAATAAATGTTGAATTTTTTTTATTTGTTTAAATTACGCTGATAACAAATATTTATATTATATTTAATAAATTAAATTAAATGTATTTCTATTTTTTGTTCTTGTTTTCTACTACAAATATCAAGATTAAAGTTAAATTAAATTAAATTAATAAGTGTAATATGTATATATTTATATTACCTTAATATTATATATTTTTTTTAATAAATGTAGATTTTTTATTTGTTTAAATTATGCTGATAACAAATTTATATTATATTTAATAAATTAAATTAAATATATTTCTATTTTTTGTTTTGTTTTCTACTACAAATACCAAGATTAAAGTTAAATTAAATTAAATTAATAAGTGTAATATGTATATATTTATATTACCTTAATATTATATATTTTTAAATTTTTTTCTTTGGCTTTTTATTTGTTTAAATTACGCTGATAACAAGTATTTATATTGTATTTAATAAATATTTCTATTTTTTGTTTAGTTTTCTACTACAAATATAAAGATACATTTATTGGTCAAATGAAATAAAATTAATTGTATTCATATTTTTGTTTGTTTTTTTCTACTGCAAATATTAAAATACATTGGTACAATTACTGGTAAAAAAAAAAGTATTTCTATTTTTGTTTTGTTTTCCTCTACAAATATCTGAACATCCTAAAATCAAGATACATTTACTGATAAAATAAAATAAAATAAAATAAAATACAATAAAATACAATTATTAAATTAAATATTAGTAATTAAATATTCCTATATCAAGATACATTTACTGGTAAAAAAAAAAAAAAAAAAAAAACTATTTCTATTTTTATTTTGTTTTCCTCTACAAATATCTAAACAGTCTTAAATCAAGATATATTTACTGGTAAAATTAAATTAAATTAAATTAAATTATTAAATAGTAAATTTTATATCTTAAATATTATATTTTAAATTTTATATTAAATGTATAAAAAATGTTATGTAATTGATTAATTTATGCTAATTAATTTATAAAAACTACTTTTGTGGTAATCACACAGAAATTAAAAAATAAATTCAAGTAAAGCATCCAGATGCATTATAGCCATGACAATGTAATAATTAAAAAAGCATAATATATTTATTTTACCTTAATATATATATATTTTTGTTAAATAAACGTTGAAACACTTTTTAAAAATATTATTTTATTAAATAAATGTTAAAATGTTTTTATTTTATTTATTTTTATTTTTCCATTTGGCTTTATATTTGTTTAAATGATGCAGATAACAAATATTTATACTATACTTAAAAAGACAGAGACAATATATTTTTTATTCTCAGTTGGGCTTTGAAAGCTGTGATTTTAATAAATTAAAAATCTTCTAATGCGAATGTAAAATGAGGTGTAATGTGAAGATATGTGTGTGCGACCAGTAGGTGGCGCAGTCGTCCTGATCAGTGTCTCTGAAGTGTGTTTGCGTGTCAATGAGTGCTGTTTTATTCCTCCTCAGCCAAGAAGTTCAGGAAGGTGGTTGGTAAGGAGGTTCATTCGGACACTCTGCCCAGCACAGCCACGCTGGAGAAGGAGAAGTTTCCTAAAGACTATTTCCCTGAGGTGCGTCATGATCAAACAATCAACCTCATGTTTGTCTGCTTCACTCACATTTCTCACATCAAGCTCTGGATTGAAATTTCATATTGAGAGCAAAACGACTCTCGAGTCAGAAATCATTACAGCCCTGAATACTGCATCCCTGCTTAATTTGGTTCACAGTGAAAATGACTCACCTTTATGTCCTACCAGACCTGTAAGAAATTCAGCACAAATTAAGATGTTTTTGTTGAAATCTGAGAGCTTTCTAAGCTTCCATAAACACACACACACACACACAAAAAAAAATAGCAACTTTATTTAATAATTTTTGGGTAAACTGTCGCTTTAAATTATTTAAAAATAAAAAATAATAAAACAAATGAAATAAAAAAATAGAATTTTTTTAAAAATAATGTAAGTTATTATTAATTGATAAAAAAATAAAAAAAATGTAAAAAAAAATATTTTAAAAAATAAATGAGAATTAAAAGTAGTTTAAGTATAATTAATAGTAATTAATTATAGTAATAGTTTAATAGTAATTAATATTAACTGAAATATATTCACAACAATGATGACAATTTTCATTTTTGGGTGAAATGTCATTTTAAATAATTTAAAAATACAACATAATAATAATAATAATAAAGTAAAAATTATTTTAAAAATAAATGAAAATAAAAAATTATTTAAGTTAATAGTAATTATTATTTACTGACCTTTATTCAACAGTGATGACATTTTTATTTTGGGTAAACTATCGAAAATCGTAAATCTCGTAAATCATTTAAAAATAATAAAATTAAAAAATATATGTAAAAAATATTTTTAAAAAGAAATGAAAATTAATTAAAATTAATTTTTTTTTAGGTTAATAGTAATTAATATTAACTGAACTTTATTCAACAATGATGACAATTTTCATTTTTGGGTGAACTGTCGCTTTAAATCATTAAAAAATAATAATAATGATGATAAAACAAACAAAATAAAAGTGTATAAACACATTTCCCCCTGCATTAATTATTAGTTTTGTTTAATATCTTGATTTAAGGATGCTTGGATATTTGTAGTGGAAAACAAAAAATGTGAATTTTATTTTATTTCATTTTACCAGTAAAAGTATCTTGATTTAAGGATGTTTAGATATTTATAGTGAAAAACACAAACAAAATAGGAATATTTATTTGTTTATGTATTTATTTAAAAAGATACATTTACTGAAGATGTAAAGTAAAATAAGATAAAGAAATAATAAAATAAAATAAATAAATGTATTCCTTTTTTTGTTTTCCAGTACTTGTAGCGAAAACAAAAAAATAGGAATACATTTTTATTTTATGTTTTATTTTATTTTATTTTGTTTTACCAGTAAATGTATCTTGATTTAAGGATGTTACGATATTTGTTGTTGAAAACAAAACAATAAGAATGAATTTAATTTAATTTAATTTAATTTAATTTAATTTAATTTAATTTTATTTAATTTTATTTAATTTTATTTAATTTTATTTTATTTTATTTTATTTTATTTTATTTTATTTTATTTTATTTTATTTTATTTTATTTTATTTTATTTTTTTTTTTATTTTATTTTATTTTACCAGTAAATGTATCCTGATTTAAGGATGCTTAGATATTTGTAGTGGAAAACAAAAAATATAGGAATACATTTTTATTTAATTTTATTATTTAATTTAATTTTGTTTTATTTGACCAATAAATGTATCTTGATTTAAGAATGTTAAGATATTTGTAGTTGAAAACAAAACAATAAGAATACATTTTTATTTATTTATTTTTATTTTTATTTTTATTTATTTATTTTATTTTTATTTTACCAGTAAATGTATCTTGATTCAAGGATGTTCAGATACTTGTAGTGGGGAAAAAATAAAATAGGAATACATTTTTATTTATTTTATTTTATTTTATTTTACCAGTAAAAGTATCTTGATTTAAGGATGCTTAGATATTTATAGTGAAAAACACACAAAAAAGGGAATATTTATTTGTTTATGTATTTATTCAAAAAGATACATTTACTGAAGATGTAAAGTAAAATAAAAATAAGATAAAGAAATAATAAAATAAAATAAATGTATTCCTTTTTTTGTTTTCCAGTACTTGTAGCGAAAACAAAAAAATAGGAATACATTTTTATTTTATGTTTTATTTTATTTTATTTTGTTTTACCAGTAAATGTATCTTGATTTAAGGATGTTACGATATTTGTAGTTGAAAACAAAACAATAAGAATAAATGTATTTTATATTATTTTATTTTATTTTACCAGTAAATGTATCCTGATTTAAGGATGCTTAGATATTTGTAGTGGAAAACAAAAAATATAGGAATACATTTTTATTTAATTTTATTATTTAAATTAATTTTGTTTTATTTTACCAATAAATGTATCTTGATTTAAGGATGTTCAGATACTTGAAGTGGAAAAAAAAATAGGAATACATGTTATTTTTATTTATTTTTATTTATTTATTTATTTATTTATTTATTTATTTATTTATTTATTTTTATTTTTTACCAGTAAATGTATCTTAATTTAAGGATGTTTAGATATTTGTAGTGGAAAACAAAATATGAATATTTATTATTTATTTATTTATTTTATTTTTATTGTGATGCATGCAACATTTAATGACATGACTATGAATCGAAGAGTTTCTGCTCAGAGATCTAAGACCTTTTTTGGTTTCCACCTGAATGAACGCTGTAATGTGTTTGGATGATGTTGGAGTGTGATTTGGTGTTTGATGTGAGTGTTGTGTAGAGCTGATATACTAATAAAGAGCTCACGTCACCCAGATGCTCGTCTCCCATCCGTCTCCCACACTCCGGCAAACAGCGGCTCGTAAATGTATGCAAAAACAGCGGCGTGGCCTTTCACGCGCCGCTAGCTGCGGTTCCGCACGAGGCCGACGGCGGCGCTTCCTCCTGATGAGAAAACAATTACGTTTACAGAAGCGGCGCACCTTCGCCGACCAGAGAAAACAGAAAGAGAAAAGTTTGCATTGATGCATTGATTTACGCGCCGCTGAATCTCCGGAGAGCGGCACTCCACATAATGTTGGGCCGTTTAAAGCAGCAGATTTGTGTAGTCTATCAAGGGCTTTCTCGCTCGCTGGTGAGAAATCGCTTGTTATCGTAGATCACAGATACGGCTCCGGCCTCTTATGAAAGATGAATTAATTTCACTAATGCTTTAATGCAGGTTTCTCATGAGGCGGGCAGGCTGGCGATAACCTCGGCTTCATCCGTGATTTATGCCGTCTTTTAGTAGATGAAACCGCCCGGATTCGCCATCCATCTGCTTCCCTAAAGGAATCCTATTAACGGCGGCTCCGGGACACGCAGCGCTGTTTGGACGCCGACGCTCCGTGTTTTGGACGCTTCTAGCTGCGCCTCGTGTGCTTTGAGGGATCTTTAACACACGTCCAAACCGCTGCAGTCTGTGGGACGAAACAAAATGAACATTAAAAACAAAACTAAATTAAATATATCTGCAGCTGGTGGACGAGTCACATTAAATGAAGTTACAATTAAAATAAAATATGAAATTAAATTAAATAAAATGCTAAATTCTAAAATAAAATAAAAAGTAAAAATAAAACAAAATATTAAATGAAATAAAATGCTAAATTATAAAATAAAGTAAAATAAAATAAAAAGTGAAATAAAATATTAAATGAAATGAAATGCTAAATTATAAAATAAAGTAAAATAAAATAAAAAGTGAAATAAAATATTAAATGAAATGAAATGCTACATTATAAAATAAAATAAAATAAAAAGTAAAATTAAATATGAAATTAAATTAAATGCTAAATTATAAAATAAAGTAAAAAGTGAAATAAAATAAAATATGAAATCAAATAAAATAAAATGCTAAATTATAAAATAAAGTAAAATAAAATAAAATATGATATGAAATAAAATAAAATGCTAAATTATAAAATAAAGTAAAATATAATAAAAAGTGAAATAAAATATTAAATGAATAAAAAAGCTAAATTATAAAATAAAGTGAAATAAAATAAAAAGTGAAACAAAATATTAAATGAAATAAAATGCTACATTATAAAATAAAATAAAATAAAAAGTAAAATTAAATATGAAATTGAATTAAATGCTAAATTATAAAATAAAGTAAAAAGTGAAATAAAATAAAATATGAAATCAAATAAAATAAAATGCTAAATTATAAAATAAAGTAAAATAAAATAAAAAGTGAAATAAAATAAAATATGAAATCAAATAAAATAAAATGCTAAATTATAAAATAAAGTGAAATAAAATATTACATGAATTAAAATGTTACATTATAAAATAAAGTAAAAGATACGTCTACTGGAAATGCTAATTTAAAAAATAACTTAATTAATTAATTAAAGTCAAATAAAAACTAAAAAAAATAAAATAATAATTATTAAATGAAAATTAAATGTATTCCTATTTTTTTTTTTTTTTACTAAAAATATCTAAACATCTTTAAATCAAGATACATTTACTGGAGAAGCAAATTGTAAATAAATAAATTAATTAATTTATTAATTAAAATAAATTAAATTAAATTAAAATTTATTCCTATTTTTGTTTTGTTTTTTACCAAAAATATCTAAAAATCTTTAAAACAAGACACATTTACTGGAGATGCAAATTGAAATGAAGTAAAATTAAAAATGTATTCCTGTTTTTGTTTTGTTTCCCACTACAAATATCTAAACATCCTTAAATCAAGAAATAAAATAAAATATATAATAAAATAAAAATATTTTCCTATTTTTTCTTTTACACTGCAAATATCGAAACATCCTCAAATCAAGATACAGTAACTGGAGATAATAAAATAATAAAATAAAATGAGATGATAGATCTGTCAGTGGGGATGAAAACTTGTATTCCCTTGAAATTAGGTTGATTTTTCTGACTCCATCTGCAGATATTTGTTTTTATTTTAATCACAAACTCACTTCATTTTGATCAATTTCCCATAAAACAAGATTTTTTTTGTCTCAAATCATCTTAATTTGAGAATTTTCACTAGAAAACAACGTTACTTTTTTGTAGTGTGATAAGAAGATGCAGCAAAAGTCACTTCCATATTGTCCTGATATTAAAGATATATGGAGAGCACATATCAGTGTATAGTGTCCCCTTCAGTTGATTCCTTCCATCTTCTTGAGTTTTGGTTTCTGGAGTGTCTTCATCAATGAGCCTCAGTGTGTCAAACATGTGGATGACATCACCCGCATTCCCCGTTTGATTGACAGCTGGCGCTTTCACCAGCAGCCAATCAGAAAGGAGGCGGCTCTGATTGATGGTGTGTGGCGTGTTTGTACCCTTGACTCCACACACGCCTGATGTTCTGTGGGTTTGTGTAATGAGCGCGTGACCCGTCTCCTCTTTAGGGCCCGTGTGTGCGGCGCTTCTGAGTTATGGCTTTAAGTGCTGCTCCAGAAAGCGGGACAATATTAATTGAAACGCTGAATAAGAGAGAAGCGGACAGAACAACAGGCTTGTGAAAGGTCGAGCTGATGCATTTTGTCATGTTGCTGTGTTTAATCAGCTCTTTTGATGGATTTGATGTACGTCTGCTGCTCTTCAGTCGTCATGAAGGAGATGTTGGATATCAGACTGAGAAAAGACTGACTTTTGCAGTGTTGTGTTTGATTTCACGTCAGTGACAGAGAAAATACTTTTCATTTAGACAGTTGATTTATTTATTTTATTTTTTTATTTTATTGTAATATGTAAAATTTAATTTAATTATTCTAATTAAATTTATTTTAGTTTCTCAAACCATGCTTTTTATGATGACTAATTTTATCTTATTGTAATATATTATTTTACTTAAAAAAAAAATTCTCTAAAACAATTTATTCTTGTTTTATTATAATATAATATAATATTATCTTTTTTTAAATATTTTTTTTATTTTGTAATATTAAATAATTGAATTTAATCTATTTTTACTGATATTTTATTTTGTATTTTATTTTATTTTGACTAATTTATTTAGATTTTTTATTATAATATAATGTTATTTTATTATATTTTAAACCAATTTATTCCTGTTTTATTATAATATAATATATTTTATTTTATCTTTATTTAATTTTCTTATTTTTACTAATATTATTTTATTGTGTTTTATTATAATATATTTTATTTAATTTTGACTCATTTATTTTATGATGTAATTTTTATTTTATTATATTTTAACAATTTTGTCCTGTTTTATTATAATATAATATTATATCATTTTTATTTTTTTCTTATTTTGTAAAATTATATAATTTAATTTATTTTTACTTATTATTTTGTTTTATTATAATATATTTAATTTAATTTAATTTTGACTATTTTATGATGTTTTATTATAATATAATATTATATGAGTGTTATTTTATTTTTCTTATTGCATAATATTATATAATGTAATAAAATGTATTTTTTAATTATATAATTTTATTTTGTATTATTATAATATATTTTATTTTGACTAATTTATTTTATGATTTTTTTTATTAGAATATTATTTTCCACCTTTTTTTACATTTTATTTTCACAATTTAATTATGAAGGGCCAGATCACTTAAAATTAAATCATTAAATAAATGTTGACAAAAAATTTGTACATTTTATATATTGCATTTTATTTGTCCTATTTTTATCTTTATCTTACTTTAATTTGATGATTTATTTTATTTTTACTACGTTTATTAGAATATATAATTTATTTATTTTTAAAAAAATATATTTTTATTATAATATTATTTACATTTTTTACTTCATTTTATTTGAACTAATTCTTCTTTTAATATATTGCAATATTATTATATTTTTTTATTTTATTGTATTTTATTTTTATTTATAACAATAAAGGTTAATATAATTATTTATTTATTTTATTTTTATTAAACTTGTTTTGTCTTATTTTATTATAATATTATTATAATGCTGTTTTTATTTTATTTTAAATAATTGAATCTTATTTTATGTTTTATATTCTATATTTTTAATTAAATTTTATTTCTCCTGTTTTTATCCAGTCTCTTAAACTGTTCTTAATTCAGTTAGATTTTTTTATTATAATATAATAATATTTTATTATATTTTAAACCAATTTATTCCTGTTTTATTAAAGTATTTTATTATATAATTTTTATTTTATTTTGTTATTTTATTTTTCTTGTTGTATAATATTCTTTTATTTTAAATAATTTAATCCTATTTTATTTTTTATATTCTATATTTTTAATTTCATTTTATTGCTCCTGTTTTTATCCAGATTCAGATCAGATTGTCTCTTAAACTGGTCTCAATTCAGTTTGATTTGCATTATTTTTAGCTTTCACATTATTGCGCTTCACTTTGCCGCCCCTGAAGTGAATGGAACGTGAAATCTGAGATTCGGTTGGTCGTTGGGGGCGTAAATGTCTCAGAGGAGTGTGTCAGTGCATGAAGTGTTGTTTAATCTGAGCGCAGACAGATGGGCGTTTGGGCGCTGCTCTTCATCAATCACAGCCGCTGTTTATTAGTTATTACTCAGCCGCCGTTTGTGTCTTTATGTGAGAGCAGCCGTGCTGTTATTTATGATCCGCCGCAGAAGGTCAGCCGATGAGATTCACCCGATCCGTGACGCTCCTGACCCGTGATCGAGGGCGAACGGGCCGCCGGACGCCGGAGATGAGATTATGTGCCTCTTCTCCGCGGCTCGATCCCGCGCTGACCCGCCGCTCGTCTGCGTTCATCACTGTCACCCGCCGCACCGCTGACCTTTACAGACTACAGCTGCGTCCACCAACCTGACCGTGTTCAGAACAATACTTCACTTCTATGCTCTTTTATGATATTTTGTCTAGTTAGGTCTTTCTTAGACTACGTTTGCAGTGTTTCCCCTACCGTTATCTTGCCCCTCAAACGGCACCTCCCGCCCCCCTCGAACGTCAAGTTCATTTTATTTTCGAAATAGTGCCAGATCACAATAGAAGTCATTTAAAGGTGCCATAGAATGCATTGAAACAATATTTTAAATTGTTCTCTGAAATCTACATAGAAGGTATATGGCATATGAAAGGGCAAAAAATCTCCAGAAACGGTTTTACAAGTCCATTGACAACCCTAGAATTTGTCCCTAGAATGAAATGCTCTGTTATTGCCTTATTTGGAAGGTTCCTGCATATTAATGAGGAGCTCTGCTCTGATTGGCTGTCTCACAGAGCTGCTCGCTCTCACACAGCTGTAAGGAAACACATGGAGGAAATATATATTTAATTACGGCCGCTTTATTAATTTAACTCTAGCCGCTTTTAATATGAGGTTTGTTGAATCTGCCGTTTTGAATCGCCCACATTTTACTCTGTGATGGCATGTGTCTACTGATGTACTGAAGTTACTGATGATTGGGCGATGCACATGTTGGGGGCGTAACTATTAACGATCGGGACTATAGCGTAACAGTTGGTGTTATGTTGGAATTGACCTATTTTTCGGTGGTCTTTTGCAAACACCAGAATTATATAAGAAGGAGTAAACGATGGTGTTTGAGACTCATGGTATGTCATGTCCATGTACTGAACTGTTATTATTCAACTATGCCAAGCTAAACACAGTTTTCCATTCTATGGCACCTTATCTTTCCTATAGAACAGGGCTATACATTGTTCTTTTATTAAACAAACTAAATTGCCTCATGTTATTTATCTTATTTACACGAAGGCATGTCATTTCTGTTAGGCTTGCCACGATAGACGGTGTTGACGGTGTTGACGGTGTTACCAGTTTTAAGACGCAACACCGGTGACATCACTTTTCCACCGTGACACCGTCCCCAGTTTTTTTTAAGTATTCGGGGTTTTTTTTATTAAATATTTTATTTGAATTAAATGGAAAATATAATTCTAAATAATTTACTTAAGACGAGAGCATGCACTATAATTAAAAACTGAACATAGCTAATGCGTCATATTTCATTTGATTTATCACGTGAGTAGAACGAGAGGTGTCGAATTTACAGAAAGAGAATGGCGGACGATTTAGTGTCAAAACGCAATGCAAAAGCGCCTGTTTGGCAATATTTTGGGTTCAAACCAAATGCAAAAAGGGAACCTGAAAACTTTAATAAAGGCAACCTGCAAACTTTGTCGTCCATTCAAATAATTGACGCCGAATTGCCAATTCCCGCAAATCTGAAAGTGAAAGTTTAATACACACGCTTTTATAAGGTATTTAAAAGCAGAGGAAAAGAGGAAATCCCCACGGTGATACCGGTATTACCGGAGTTGTCACATGTCGATTAACCAGTGGGGAAATTTCCTCATCGTCACAACCCTAATTTCTGTCTCTACATGGTCGCGCGTTTATAATGTCTCCTCCACCAAAACACAGACGGGATCGCGGACTAAAAACGGAATTTATTATAGCGCGGAGTGGCACGTAATTCACCGATTTTTGGATTAATAAAGCAAAAGTTGGACTAGTGTCTGTGAAAACTGAAACGCAAAAAGACCGTTTTAATATGAATCCTGCATGCTCCGTTTGCCTCTGTATGTATGAATGGTGGAGACGCGTTTTTTTTTTCACTACACGCACACCGAAGCACGCGTGACGCTCCCGCTAATTTTTGGCCTTTGCATCTAGGGCAAACACTGATTTGTGAACGCTACTCCTCCTAGAGTTTATCTCTACAAACTCCAAACTCAGCCCAGATCTTCAGACTGATCTCACTTAATGCTATACTTACGGTTTTCCTAAAAATGACGATAAAAACTGAAATCTTCATAAGGTTATGCTGACCAGTGATGCGCGGGTTGATCCAAAATGAGCGGTTACCCGCGGTTACGAGCCAAAAATATTTGTAATGATATTCGGGTCGCGGTCGGTCGGGTCGTTTGAAATAAAGATGCCAATTAAACCTTTGTAATTTATATAGAACTAGACACACTTTTCTATGAAATACATAGACCTACACTTTATTGGCTGAATAATATTTACCTTTTGAATGTTGAGCGTTATTAACTGTTGAATAAATGCTGACGCGGGACACAATGCCCGATTTCCCGACATGTTGAACTGAGCAATGACATTGTACCATTTTAATAGGCTACTTTTAAACGCATATAGCTCAGTAATGTCAGCTTTATGTATTTTCTGAGAGGGGGAGGGATTTTTGTTGGGAAAGTCAGGTGAGAGACGCACACTTCCATTAGACTGGATAAACACAAGCAGCATCTTAATTGTTAAGAAAACGGTATTCCTAATAAATGTTTCGAATATTTTGATTATGTCCAATGCTTCTCTTTCTTTTTGGAATTCTTAGACACATTTCACTGTTTAATGTCCTTAATTATAAAATTTAGCACAATTTTTAAACGTTTATTCAAGCAATAATATATAAATTATCTCATGTGTATGCTTGTTTAAAACCAGGGATTAAAAACAAATTCCAAGTAAAAACGGTATTTTTTCTTTACATTTCCAGAGAGCGAAACGAACGAAATTAAACATTTACTTAATAAATTCAAGGCACTATAATTTCCTTATTCATTTGATACAACTGTTATAGCTATACAATTAATATATATATATATATATATAAAATAATATTATTTTGTCATATTTGTGATTGCTGAATTTATAAATAAAAACTTAGTTTTGAAGTGCATTCGTTATGTTTGTATAAGAAAATTCCTTAACCTTGCCTATTAAGTTGATTTAATATTCTTGATGATTTTTAGAAGAAGTTAAAAGTTAAGAAAAAAGGAACTAGCTTGTAGTCTCTAATATTTAGGTCTATAGGCTAATCTTTTTCATAACTTTTATTACACTGTAGATCGAAATAAAATAACTCTTGATCATATTTAACATCGGAGAATCACTGACAGTTTAGAGTACTTCGAAAACGAAACTATTTTAATCTGTATAAAGGAAAGACAAAATAAATCACAACAAGAACAATCTGTATTTTTCTTGTAATCAAGAACATTTCTTCTGACAAAATTACCTAATTAATGCCGAATGACGCATCTCCACTATAATCGCTGCTGTCAGTCGCAAATATTAAACATGTGGGTCAGGAAGTGTGTATTTTCTTGATTACGATATTTTCTTTTCTTTTTTTGCGGTCATGGAGTTTTTAGGACATGGAGGCACAAGCGCGATCAGTTATATTTTTTTCAGTGGAAACTATTTAACCGTTATTTTTTTGTCAGACATGATAAATATATATGTAGAAAGCTTTAAATCGAAAACAACAACTTTTTTATTACAGTGCCTTGCGAAAGTATTCATACTCCTTTTTTTTTTTGGTAAGTTTTGTTTTGTTGCAGCATTATGTTAAACTGCTTTAAATTACTTTTTCCCCACATCAATCTACATCTCATACTCCATAATGACAGCACAAAACAGGTTTGTAACAACTTTGCAAATTTATTAGAAATAAAAAACTGAAAAGATCCTGTTGCATAAGTATTCATACCCTTTTCTGGGACACTCGAAATGTATCTCAGGAGCATTCATATTGCTTCTAGATGTTAAACTGTGGCAAATTCTAAAAGGTCTAACAGTTGAAAATGCATATCAGAGCAAAAACCAAGATAACTGCCTGTAGAGCTCAGTGACAGACTTGCGTTAAGGCGATGATCTAGAGAAGAGTTCAGAAACAAATCTGCTGCATTGAAGGTTGACAGAAGCATTCTCCATAATGGAAGACGACTGGAACAACTAGGACTCTAGAAAATGTCCAAGCTGACAGAGATGGAGAGGAGAAAAGGTGAGGCAAAGAATGGCAGATAATTGCCAAATGCAGATGTGCAAAGATGGTCACATCAGACCCAAAAACACTTGAGGCTGTAAAAGCTGCTTCAACTATGGACTGAGTTAAGGGGATGAATACTTATGCAATCTACTTATTTCAGTGTTTGATTTTTAATACATTTGTCAAATGTGCAAATCTGGTTTTTGCTTTGTCATTATTATGATATATGGAGTATTGATGTGGGGGAAAACTAATTTAAAGCAGTTTAACATCATGCTGCAACAAAACAAAACGTGAACAAAATGAAGGGGTATGAATACTTTTGCAAGGCACTGTAGTTCGTCTGATGGACACTTTGCCGAAGCGATGGCACGGAACACAACGTTAAAGACATTTTATGTTAAAATGAGGAGTATGCATATATTTTGGGTTTGTCATGAAACTGTATTTGTATTGCAGGCTGCTGTAGAATATGACAATGATTTTCTCAGAGGAGAAGTGTGTTAAGTTCGCTGTAGCCCATAGCGGATGAACTGAAGTATGCAAATGTAATGTGACTTGATCGAGTTAATCTTGTCCGAATGTCGGCTGAAAGATGTGAGGAGCAATCAAATCTCTCTCAGGCCTTTCATTTGCATCAGAGTTTTTAAATGAAATCAGTCAATTTGTAATTATGTGACCCGGCTGGTAATTAGTTTATTCATCGCTGCAGTTAACTCCCCATTAGAGAGCTTATTTATTTATTTGTCTGTGCTTTGGTAATCAGGACTCTCACAGAATCAATTTGTCTCTCATTTAATAATGTTGAGAGTCATGTGATCCTGTGGTTTACTGCTGAACTCAGTTACTCAAGAACACAGACTCGATCACATTTTCTTCATCTTTGCCACTGGCTTAAAATTTACATTTATTTTATTTTATTTTGTATTTCTTCGTTTATATGTAGTCTATATTTTGTATTTTATTATTATCTATATTTTTATTTTATTTTTTATTTATTTATATTTATATCAAAATTTTATGTATTTTGTATTTATTTATAATCAAATGTAATATATTTTTGACTATTTTTGATTTTATTTTGTTTTTCTAATTTGACCATTTTTACTTTTATTTTTATTTTAGCTAATATTTTATTGTAAATAATTTAGTTTTGTTTTATTTTAATGTAATATTGTTATATATTTTTTATTCTATTTTATTAATTTGTGTGTATATATATATTTTTTTTTTCTATATTCTATATTTTGTATTTTATTTATTATTATCTATATAATCTACATTATTTTTCATTTTTTTATAATTATATATAATTATTATATGTATTTTGTATATATTATTATATGTATTATGTTGTGGCCAACTACAGACCAGTGAGTATCCTACCTGTAATATCGAAAGTAGTCGAGAAAGTAGTGGCCATGCAACTGATGGATCATTTGAATTATGGAGAGCACCCCCTGAATCCACTTCAGTTCGGTTTTAGAAAACATCATTCGACTGAAACGGCACTTTGTTATTTTGTTGAACAACTCAAAGCCATGTTGGATAAAGGGGGGGTGGTGGGTGCCATATTTTTAGATCTGAAAAGAGCATTCGACACGGTAAACCATAACATCCTGTTATCTAAATTGTCCGCTCACAATATTTCTGATGAGACATTACGATGGTTTAAATCTTATTTGGAGAATAGGAAGCACTGTACAAGAATTAAGAGTACTATGTCTTCGTTTTTAGACTGCTCAGTTGGGGTGCCACAAGGCTCCATTTTGGGCCCTCTCTTGTTCAGTGTTTATATAAATGATCTTCCAGCTATTTGTCCTGAAGTTCACGTACAAATGTACGCCGATGACGCCGTGATATATGTCCATGCAAAATCAAGTCAGAAAGCAGCAGCTGTGCTCCAGGGAGCGATCGAAAAAATTTCAGATTGGATGGTGCAATCATGTTTGACATTAAATTTTAGCAAAACTGTTAGTATGTTTTTTTCAATAAGGAATACTTCTCACTCTGCTTCGGAAATTATTGTAAAAGGAACAGGAATTCACGAAGCAGAGTCTGTCAAGTATTTAGGCGTAGTGCTGGACAGGACACTGTCGTTTAAAAAGCATGTTTCAAAACTGATAAAAACTGTAAAATTTAATTTATCGCAGTTCAGATATATTCGCCCGCAGATGAGCACAGATGCAGCCAAGCTTTATATGCATGCGATGATATTGTCTCATTTTACATATTGCATCACAAATTGGTCTCTATCAACCAACTCTGCGTTACAGCCACTTCAAAGCTTGTACAAACAGGCACTCAAAATTTTAGATAGAAAACCTGTTTCATACCATTATTGTAACATTGTGAAGAAATATAAATTATTAACATTTGATAATTTCATTTTGTTTTCGAATGTCAGTTTATTATATAAAATTTTACATGATTTGGCACCACAGCCCCTGAGAATGTTTGTGAAATCGTGTGAAGAGGCAGGATTTAGAACAACGCGAGCCTCTTCCAGAGGAGACTGTTATGTCAACTTTAGGTCCTCTACTTTTGGACAGAATTGCTTCTCTGTGAAAGCTGCAGGGATGTGGAACTCGTTGCCTTTAACTGTGCGAGAGAGTAGTACCTTGCAACAGTTTAAACTTAACCTAAAGAAGTGGTTGAAAGACGGTCAGATTTGTGATCATTAGCACAAAACTGGTTAATTGGGGTATTGTTAAAAATGTAAGAAGGTAAATTTAAAAGTGAACTGTAAATAGTTGTAAAGGTATTGCAATTGCATGTTTGTTGAGATGATCCTTTTGCAGGTGTTTTATCTGTATTTTGTATTGTGAATGGATTCATCAATGGGAATGCTCATTGTCCACTGTATTAACCTGCTGTCACTTTGCCTCTGCCCAGGGACTACAGATGAAAATTAGCTTGTAGCTATCTCTGGTCTGTGCAACACATTTGTTGTGCAATGTCCCTGTTAAATAAACAAATAAATAAATAAATATATATATATATATATATATATATATATATAATTTTTTTTCTTCTAATTTTATAATAGATTATTGGAATGTACTTATTTATTTTATTTTTACTAAGTTTATTATATACTTTAGAATATATTATTTCATTTGGACTAATTTGTTTTTTATTTTTATTATAATCTTGTTTTATTATAATACTGTTATTTTTTATTCTATTGTATTTGCCTTATTTATAATAATATAATTTAATTTAAATTAATTTATTATTTAATTATTTATTAATACTTAGCGTATTATAATATTATTATAATGCTGTTTTTATTTTATTTTAAATACTTGAGTCTTTATTAGAATATACTGTTTTTTAATGTTATTTTGTTCTATTTTTTTCTTATCTTATTTTCTAATATTAATATTGTAACAATATCTTTTTATGTTTTATTTTTTACATTTATTTGTATTTTTAACATGTAATTTTGTTTTATTCATATTCATATATATATATATATGGGTTTGTGTGTGTGTGTGTGTGTGTGTGTGTGTGTGTGTGTGTGTTTTTAATACAAATACATGTATAAAATTAAATTAAATAAATAAAAATATATTAAAATAAAATGTTAATTATTTATAAATGTAAAAATTTAGTATAATTTTTTTATTTTTTTATTTTTTTGGTCTGGTCAAAACTGGAAAAATAAAACATTGAACAGATTCAGAAGAGATGAGACCAGCAGTAACACATTATCTGTCATTTTACTGAATGTTTCCTTTCCAAATGGATGAATTCTGACTGATCAAATGCATGAATGTTTGTCTGCAGGTGAATAAAGTGGACATATGGATGTGATTTAGGTTAAAGGTCTCTTTTTCTCTTCTTGCAGTGTAAATGGTCCAGAAAAGGCTTCATCCGAACCCGATGGACGCTGGCTGACTGGTGAGTTTATCAAATTTATTAAATTTAATATTTAAGAAAATTAAATTATTTAAAATAAAATTGATCTAAAATAATATAAAAGCAAAATAAAACACTAAAACTTTTTTAATAATTACAATAAATAAAAAAATGTATATATATATTATTATTTTGCAACTTATATTTTATTTTACTTACACTAATTTAATCTTGTTTTATTACAATGTAATATGTATTTTTTTACTCTCTTTTATTTGTTTAATTTTATTAGTTTTTTTTATTTAGTTTTATAATAATTTATTAGAATGCAACTATTTTTTTATTTTTTTTATTAAGTTTATTAGAATATAGTATTTTATTTGGACTAATTTGTTTTTATTATAATATTATTTTACAATTTTTACCTTTTATTTTGCAATTAATACAACACAGCATTTAATTAATCTAATTGTATTTTAATTAAATTTTAATTTAATAAAAAAAAATAATAATTCATAATAAAAGCAATCAAAAATTATATACTATTACTAAAAAATTTTTTTAATTAAAATGAAATAATTTAAAATTATGGATATCAGAGAACCCTGAACATGCAAATGTTCATTAAAGTATTGGCATATTAACTTAAAAACCAAACATTCAAAAAAGTATTTTAGCTAAATTGAGTTTGTCTGACAAAAACACTTGGGAATCACTGAAATAAACTTGAATTCTTCAAATGATTTATAGTTCAGTCCATGGTTTTTCATCCTACACTACTTTCAATGCAGGTTAACCAATGCAAACCAGTATGTATCCTGTTATTTCCTCTATTTTCTGACTGTAGTTTCTGTTAAACTCCGGTTGTAGGTTGAGTAGAGAAGTGAAGCTGTAATAAGTCAGCGTGAGTCACTTTGGATAAAAGTTCCTGCTAAGCGACTAAACCGCGCTTGTGAGCGACCGTAAGCGGAGTCAGAACCGCAGGATTAGATTACAGCTAATCGCGTTAGCAGAGCTCTTCCATATGACAGATGACACACCACATTACATGATCTCACACACACACACACACACACACACACACACACACACTGACACACACACACAAACACACACACACACACACACACACACACACACACACAAACACACTCACACTCAGAGACACACACACACACACACACACACACACACACACATACACACTCACACA
>NC_133362.1:2838770-2850985 GCF_049309525.1 Garra rufa | reverse complement strand
ATTCATTGTTGTTTCACAAACGGGTTCATGAGGGAACTGCACTGAATTAATAAAATAAAATATTAATAAAAACAAAAAATAAAGCACTTACTAAAATATTTTAAATAAAAAAAACATAATTTATATAAATATAAATAATTTATGTAATTTTGATTTATATAATATTATTCTAAATAAGTTATGTAAAAATAAATAAAAAATACGTTAATAAAATAAATGTAATTGACATGTTAATTGTTACAAACATGTGAATCATGCTATAAGCATGCTAACAACATGCAAATCATGCTATAAACATGCTAACAACATGCTAATCGGGCTAGAAACATAGATATATATATACGTAGATGCCTCATTAGCGACTGTTTCTATGGGCCGTCATACGTGAGCCGTCCTCCATTTCACTGCGGTCTACTTGACGTCATTCACTCATAGGTCTATGTAACTGACCATAGTAATCAGTGAATATTCGAAATGCCACAGTCCTGCACAGCCGTTGGTCTGCGAACCTACAGTATGGTGAATGACGTCAAGTGGACCGTTCCAAAATGGCGGACGCATCTACGTGCTTGGAGCGGTCCAATGCGGTATCTATGTATATATATCTATGGCTAGAAATATATTAATCATGCTAGTAATGCTAACATCATGCTAACACCATTTTAATCTGCTAGTAAACATGATAATAACTTGCTAATCATGCTAGAAACATGTTAATCAGTCTAGAACCATGTTAGCAACATTCTAATAACATGCTAGGCTAGAAACATGTTAACATTTTAACAACATGCTAAAAACGTTAACAATATGCTAATCATGCTAGAAACATGCTAACAACATGCTAATTATGTTAGAAACATGCTAGCAACATGCTAACCATGCTAAAAAATGCTAGAAACATGCTAACAACATGCCAACCATGCTAAAAAATGTTAGCAACATGCTAGAAACATGCTAATCATGTTAAAAACATGCTAGCAAAATGTTACTCATGCTAGAAACATGCGAACAACATGCTAATCATGTTAAAAACATGTAAGCAACATGCTAATCATGCTTACAACATACCAATCATGCTAGAAACATGCTAATCATGCTAGTAACATGCTAGCAACATGCTAATCATGCTAGAAACTTGCCAATCAGGTTGTCAACATGTTAATCATGCCAGAAACTTGCCAATCAGGTTGTCAACATGTTAATCATGCCAGAAACATGCTAACAACATGCTAATCATGCTAGTAACAGGTTAATCATGTTAGAAGCATGCTATAAGCATGCTAACAACATGCAAATCATGCTATAAACATGCTAACAACATGATAATCGGGCTAGAAATATATTAATCATGTTAGTAATGCTAACGTCATGCTAACACCATTTTAATCATGATAGTAACAGGATAATCATGTTAGAAACATGCTAGAAAAAAGGTTAAAGACATGCTAATCATGCTAGTAACATGATAATAACTTGCTAATCATGCAAGAAACATGCTAACAACATGCTAATCATGTTAGAAACATGTTAACAACACGCTAATCATGCTAGAAACATTCTAACAGCATGTTAGTCATGCTAGAAACATGTTAATCAGTCTAGAACCATGTTAGCAACATTCTAAAAACATGCTAGGCTAGAAACATGTTAACATTTTAACAACATGCTAATCATGTTAGAAAAACGTTAACAATATGCTAATCATGCTAGAAACATGCTAACAACATGCTAATCATGTTAGAAAAACGTTAACAATATGTTAATCATGCTAGAAACAGGCTAACAATATGCTAATCATGTTAGAAACATGTTAGAAACATGCTAATCATGTTACAAACATGATAGAAACATGCTAACAACATGTTGATCATGCTAAAACATGTTAGCAACATGCTAGAAACATGTTAATCATGCTAGAAACATGTTAACAACACGCTAATCATGCTAGAACATTCTAACAGCATGTTAGTCATGCTAGAAACATGTTAATCAGTCTAGAACCATGTTAGCAACATTCTAATAACATGCTAGGCTGGAAACATGTTAACATTTTAACAACATGCTAATCATGTTAAAAAACGTTAACAATATGCTAATCATGCTAGAAACATGCTAACAACATACTAATCATGTTAGAAACATGTTAGAAACATGCTAATCATGTTACAAACATGCTAGAAACATGCTAACAACATGTTGATCATGTTAAAACATGTTACAAACATGCTAGAAACATGCTAATCATGCTAGAAACATGCTAACAACATGCTAGAAACATGCTAATCATGCTAACAACATGCCAATCATGCTAGAAACATGCTAACAACATGTTGATCATGCTAAATCATGTTAGCAACATGCTAGAAACATGCTAATCATGTTAGAAACATGTTAACAACACGCTAATCATGCTAGAAACATTCTAACAGCATGTTAGTCATTCTAGAAACATGCTAATCATGTTACAAACATGCTAGAAACATGCTAATCATGCTAAAACATGGTAGCAACATGCTAGAAACATGCGAATCATGTTAGAAACATGCTAACAACATGCTAATCATGTTAAAAACATGCTAGAAACTTGGTAATCAAGTCGGCAATATATTAATCATGTTAGAAACATGCTAACAACATGCTAATCATACTAGAAACATGCTAGTAACATGCTAATCATGTAAGCTACATGCTAATAACATGCTAAACAAGTTAGAAACAGTATTGCCTTCAAAATATTCAAGCTTTAAAACTACTTTAAACTTCAATCTTTTTCGGACTGAAAAACAATAAAATTTCTTCAATTTGTCAAACTTTTGCACACTTTCTAATCAGGCTTCTGTGTGTTTTGTCTGTGTCTCAGTGCCTTTGACCTGGTGAACATCCACCTGTTCCACGACGCGTCTAACCTGATCGCGATGGAGAAGAGTCCGTCGGTGTATTCTGGGACGCGGCAGAAAGCGCTGGGTTTCGTGTTGGACAGGTGAGACAATCTGCTGAAAGCACATCCACTCTCAATAAATGCATGCAAACGCTCATCAATTACGCCTCGCGTCGTATTTCTCCACTCGCGCCTTCGCTTCCTGTCCAATGAGAGCAGAGCCGCTTTAATGGACGGCGCTTGAGGAGTTTATTAGGCCTGATTTACAGCCCAGATGAAGTTTAAAAAGACCTTTCTTCTTGCTTACATTGAGGATTTTCACAGATTTTCAGCTCTTTTATTTATATTCATCTCATAAACACTTCATCCCAGCACTTGTTTTCCTCTGATTAAATTACGTTCTCCAAGTGTTGGCCGTAATCTGAAGTAATGTGTTCCTGAAGTGAAATCATTTCTAGAATAAATCAGTCAAAATAAGACGGAGATAAGTGAAAATATTTTATTTGTTCACCTGTATTTCGTGACCATAAACTCACACTGGATTGTTATTAAATTATTATAAAATTATTAACTTAATAATGAATATAATAAATCCAAAAGAGTACCGTAAGGAAATATTTAGCTAATTATTATTATTTCTTTTTAATATAATTGACATTTATTTAAATTAAATCATTAAAATAAAAACCATCAAAATAAAGCACTAAAAAGATTACACATATATTAAAAATAAAAAATACACTTTTTATAAATAATAATTTTAAATAAAAGTTAAAAAAAAATTATGAATAAAAAAAACACTTACTAAAATAAATTTAAATTATATAAAACATATTAAATTAAATGAAAAATAAATCAAAATAAAACAAAAATATAGATTTTTTTTCAAGTAGTTTTTTAATAAAAAACTATTTAAATAAAATATATATTTAAAATAATTGAAAAGAAAACAAAATGGCACATTTTTTATAAATTAAAAATAAGTGCACATTTTATTTTAAAATAATAATTAAATACCAATTTTATTTTAAATAATTTAAAACAACTGCAAACGAAATTACACATTTTTATGAATTAAAATTAAATAATAAAAAAATCTAAATAAAACTCTTACTAAAATAAATGTAAAAATAAATGTACATGATATAATTCATATTAAATAAATGAAATGAAATAGAAATCAGAATAAAACTAAATATTATTTTTAAGTTGTTTAAAAAACAGTTGAAATAAAATAAAAAATTTATTTAAATAATTTAAAAATAAAAATAAACAAAACTACACATTTTTATTAATTAAAAATAAATAATAAAAAACATCAAAATAAAACACTTAATAAAATTAATGCAAATGTAAATTTACATGATATAATTTATATTAAATAAATTAAATGATAAAGAAATCAAAATAAAACAAAAATACTATTTTTTAAGTAAAGTAAAAAAAACTTTTGAAATAAAATACAAATTTAATTTTAATTAATTTAAAATAAAGGTAAACAAAATTACACATTTTTATTAATTAAAATTAAATAATAAAAACAAAAATAAATGTAAATATAAATTTACATTAAAAATTTAAGTTAAGTTTAAAAAAAAATTGAAGGAAAATACAAATTTTATTTTAAATAATTTAAAATAAAATTAAACAAAATGACACATTTTTTATAAATTAAAAAGAAATAAAATACAAATTTTATTTTAAATAGTTTAAAATAAAAGTAAACAAAATGACACATTTTTAATGAATAAAAAAATGTATAAATGTAAATAAGTGTAATAAATGTTATTAATATAAAATAATAAATGTAAATATAAATAAATTAAATGATAAAGAACCAAAATAAAGCAAATTATATCTATATTATCTATATTAATATTTTTTTTAAAGTTAAGCTTTAAAACTATTGAAATGAAATACAAATTTTATTTTATTTTTATTTTTAAATAAAAGTAAACAAAATTATATATTTTTATGAATTAAAAATAACAAAAAAATTAAAATAAAACAAAAATAAATGTAAATATAAATTTTAATAAATGCATAAATAATAAATAAATGTAATAATAAAATTAAAATATATAATTTGTTAAATCAAGTATACATGAAAAAGAAATCAAAATAAAACTAATATGGGTTTTTTAAGTTACATTTTTTTAAAGCATTTTATAAATTAAAAATGGAAAAAATATATATATATAAAAAAATAATAAAACACTAAAATAAAAAGATAAAAATATCAAATAAATAAATAAAGCATTACTAAAAAAAAAAAAAAAAAAAAAAAAAAAAATCAAATAACTGTGATCATGTGAATGTTTTGTACATTTTTTGATATATTGACTTGAAGTGACCAAAATGCTGAAATACTTCAGTATCCGTACGTGTTTCCTCGTGGATGCTATAAGACGAGGAGTGGCTCTCACTGAGAGTCAAGCGTGTTTCGTTGCGGCCCATACGAGTGCGGGCATCTGAATGGAGCCTCCATCCGTCCGTCCGGCGCGAGGACGTCCCCTGGAGTGGGAAAGGAAGGCGCAACACCTTCCCCCAAAGCAGTGAATAATGTTGGGCTCTTTTCAGCGGCGCTACTAACCTTTTGGCAGCCACCAGTAAAGTCTATTCTCCTGTTGTGATGGAGGAGGACAATGTGGCTGAACAGCCTTTTGAAAGCAGCGCTACCTCCAACAGTGTGGCCATTCAGCGGCCGGTTGGGAACCGACTTTCAGGACCATTGTCCGCCGCGCTGTAACTCCAGCCTCCCCCTACACTCACACCTCTTACACTTTGACTTTTCCTCTCACATTCACCTCGTTTTTAACCCTCATAAGGCATTCACAATCTTGCTTTTGCATTCCATTTGGACCTGAACAATCTGTACAGAACTTTGGGTTTTTCAAAAAGAGAGAAATTGTGAAATTTCAAATTACTCATGAACTACATCAAAAAAACTGTGACACAAAATTCACATATGTTTTTTTCAATGTTGATGAGAAATCTTGTTTGATTATATGATTGTATGAAATTTATAAGAATTTATAATCTGAGAATTAGCAGTATTGACTCCATTGGAATGAATGGCATTTAATTAAATTCTTTTGCATTTATAACAAATGATTGCTCAAAAACAATCCAATTTTCTAACAAAATAGCATAAATATTACTTTTTTAAACTAAATACATTTTACTTGTGTAAACCTGCAGGTGTAAAAAGTGAGGAATTTTTAATGCTGCAGTGTTTATTAATTTTAATATTTATTTTATTTAAAAATAAAAAATAAAATAATTTTAGAATAAAACCATCAAAATATTTTTAAATAAATTAATAAAAGAAATATAAATTTAAATAAACCGTCAAAATAATATATATATATATATATATATATATATATATATATATATATATATATAAAGCATAAATATTACTTTTTCAAACTAATAAGTTAATTTTACTTTAGATGAAAAAAAGTGTTTATAAATAGGTGTACAAATTCATGTTCATCAATTAAATTGAGAAAATAAATATGTATTTATATTTTAAAATTTATATTCAATTATTATTAATTTAATAAATACTTAAAATCATAAAGCGTACTTTAAAGATTTATTTTAGCTAATAAATATATTAGCTAATCAATATAAATTTATTTAATTAACATTTACTTTAATTAAATCATAAAAAAATCATATAAAAATAAAAACTGTTTTATTTTAATTAAAAACAAAAAATATTTTCAATAGATTATAAGTGAAAAAGAAATAAAAATAAAATATTTTAATTAAATTAATTAAATCATAAAAAATACAAATCATTAAAAAATAAAAACTTTTATTTGTATTAAAAATTAATAAAATAAAAATGTATATTCAATAAAGTATAAGTAAAAAGAATCAAAATAGATAAATTACTTTTAATACTTAAAAATAAAAGCAAACTAAATAGCACATTTTTATGAATGAAAAACCAAAAAACATTAAAACATTAGAAAGGTGAAACATTTAATTCAATTAATTTAATTCATTTAAATACTTAAAATAATAAAGGGTACTTAAAGAAAATATTTTACCTAATTATTAATAATTGTTATTTTTATTTTACATTATTGTTTACATTTTATTTTATATTTTATGTTTTTATTTATTTTTTATCTTTTTATTTTTTACTTTTCCATGTTTAATTTAATACAAATTTATTTATTAGACTGCAAAAAATATCACAAAATATTATTTGTACAATGATTTAGTAGAGGACTACTTTATTTATTAGATTAAAAATATAAAAATTTTTAAACTCAAAATGTACTTTATAATTAATACGAATTAAAAAGTATAGTAACCTTAACTAATTAATATTAATTTAATTTACATTTAAACCTTAAAAATATCAAATAAATAAATAAAATAAAAACCATCAAAATATGCATTACTAAATGCACCACAATTTCACCACAAATGGGTTCGGGTGACCAAGTTTGGTTTCCTTACGTAACACTATGCGTTATTTTAGAAATGTTTCTGTATGAGGACGCCCCATCAGATAAAGTCAGCATCTCTGACGGAGCGCTGTTTGTCTCTCAAAGCCTCCTGGGAAGGATGAAGCATCTTCATTCTGTGTGGTCGCTGTTTGATATGCGAGGCGGCGCTGGTTTTGGCGGTTGCGTCGCGGCGGGTGTCAGAGCCGAACGGACGTGCGTTGGCCAGCGGATCCGTCTGGTTTTGACGACGGGTTTGTGGGTCTTTTGTGCGCGCAGATATGTTCTTCCTTTCAGAAGATGTGCTCAGGTTCAGGCCGGAGCGGTTTTACATCACAACTGTGAAATCTGGCCTAAAAGAGCCCCATTGTGGCCGGCCTTTATTTTCACACAAATATAGTCCATTGTCAGGCGGCTGAAGTTAATTTGATCAACATTGGAGACATTTAACTTTTCTGTTCAGTCAAAAGGCTTGTTTCATGCTCATTTTTGGCCCATTGAAAAGCCGTGATTGGCAGAAAAATAATGTTGCCGTTAACAATTCAGGGCAATTAGTTTCCCAGGGGGAAGCGCCGGGCCGCTCTGGCCGCCACACAACTATTCTTTGTGACTTTATGGATGGTCATCAGTCAACTGTCAGCCCACTCAAAGAGCCTCCTCGCTAAATGTTTCCCTTTTGGCTTTTCCCAGAACAACAGGCTGAAAGGGAACCAGGGCGAGCGAGAGAGACACACACAGAGAGAGAGAGAGAGCTAAACGTGTCAATAAGTGCAGCGTTTTTAACTCAGAAACACACATGATCCAGAGCTTACAGCTTGTTTTTCCCCGTCTGTGAGAGAATATTGCTTGAGGGATATGAGTTTGATGATAATACTGATATCTAGAGAGACCAGTGGCTAACAGTCATTCTTTTATAATTTAATGTACAATTTTATTTTGTTTTGTCTTATTTTATGTTTTTACATTTTGTTTATATTTTATTTTAACTTATTATTACTTTTCCATGTTTCATTTATTAATTTAGTAGACATTACTGTGACTTTATTTTCTTTATTTGTTTTAAATAATATAATTTTTTTTTAATTTTCTGTTTTGTTTATATTTTATTTTATTTTATTATTACTTTTCCATGTTTCATTTATTAATTTAGTAAACATTACTGTGACTTTATTTTCTTTATTTTTTTTAAATAATATAATTTTTTTAATATTTAGTTTATATTTTATTTTATTTTATTTTATATTTTGTTCATATTTTATTTTATTATTACTTCCATGTTTAATTTATTAATTTAGTAAACATTACTGTGACTTTATTTTCTTTATTTTTTTTAAATAATATAATTTTTTTAATATTTAGTTTATATTTTATTTTATTTTATTTTATATTTTGTTCATATTTTATTTTATTATTACTTCCATGTTTAATTTATTAATTTAGTAAACATTACTGTGACTTTATTTTCTTTATTTTTTTTAAATAATATAATTTTTTTCTGTTTTGTTTATATTTTATTTTATTTTATTTTATTATTACTTCCATGTTTAATTTACTAATTTAGTAGACTTTACTGTGACTTTATTTTCTTTCTTTCTTTTTTTTATTTAATTTAATTTTATTCTTTCTTTTTTTCTATTTTGTTTATATTTTATTTTATTTTATGTTTTGTTTATATTTTATTTATATTTTTATTTTATTTACTTATTATTTTATTATTACTTCCATGTTTGATTTACTAATTTAGTAGACTTTACTGTGACTTTATTTACTAGATTAAAAAATATATTTTTTGTCTGTTTTATTTTATTTTATATTTTGTTGATATTTTATTTTATTATTACTTCCATGTTTCATTTATTAATTTAGTAGACATTACTGTGACTTTATTTTCTTTATTTGTTTTAAATAATATAATTTTTTTTTAATTTTCTGTTTTGTTTATATTTTATTTTATTTCACTATTATTTTATTATTACTTCCATGTTTAATTTACTAATTTAGTAGACTTTACTGACTTTATTTACTAGATTAAAAAATATATTTTTTGTCTGTTTTATTTTATTTTATATTTTGTTGATATTTTATTTTATTATTACTTCCATGTTTAATTTATTAATTTAGTAAACATTACTGTGACTTTATTTTCTTTATTTTTTTAAATAATATAATTTCTTTTCTGTTTTGTTTATATTTTATTCTATTTTATTATTACTTTTCCATGTTTCATTTATTAATTTAGTAGACATTACTGTGACTTTATTTTCTTTATTTGTTTTAAATAATGTAATTTTCTTTTAATTTTTAATTTTCTATTTTGTTTATATTTTATTTTATTTCACTATTATTTTATTATTACTTCCATGTTTAATTTACTAATTTAGTAGACTTTACTGTGACTTTATTTACTAGATTAAAAAAATATATTTTTGTCTATATTTTATTTTATTTTATTTTATTTTATATTTTGTTCATATTTTATTTTATTATTACTTCCATGTTTAATTTATTAATTTAGTAAACATTACTGTGACTTTATTTTCTTTATTTTTTTAAATAATATTTTTTTTTCTTTTTTGTTTATATTTTATTTTATTTTATTATTACTTTTCCATGTTTCATTTATTAATTTAGTAGACATTACTGTGACTTTATTTTCTTTATTTTTTTTTAAATAATATAATTTTTTTTATATTTTGTTTATATTTTATTTTATTTTATTTTATATTTTGTTCATATTTTATTTTATTATTACTTCCATGTTTAATTTATTAATTTAGTAAACATTACTGTGACTTTATTTTCTTTATTTTTTTAAATAATATAATTTTTTTCTGTTTTGTTTATATTTTATTTTAATTTATTATTACTTTTCCATGTTTCATTTATTAATTTAGTAGACATTACTGTGACTTTATTTTCTTTATTTGTTTTAAATAATATTTTTTTTTTCTGTTTTGTTTATATTTTATTTTATGTTTTGTTTATATTTTATTTCATTATTATTTTATTATTACTTCCATGTTTAATTTACTAATTTAGTAGACTTTACTGTGACTTTATTTACTAGATTAAAAAAAAAATATATTTTTGTCTATATTATTTGTCTATATTTTATTTTATTTCATATTTTGTTGATATTTAATTTTATTATTACTTCCATGTTTAATTTATTAATTTAGTAGACTTTACTTTGACATTACTATTTTTATAGACTTTTATTTTACTTTTTTTATTGCTATTTTTTATTTATTAGACTTTACTGTTTATTTTCTTAAATATCACACAAAATGCTATTTGCATAATGATTCATAAAAATATTTTAAGTCTACTTTATTTACTAGATTATGAAAATTAATATAATATTTATTTTATTTTTTATTTTTTATTTTATTTTATTTTGCTTATGTGATTTTGCTTTATTTTATTTTATTGTTACTTTTTCATGTTTAATTTATTAATTTAATAGACTTTACTGCGACATTACTATTTTTAATAGACTTTGCTACTTTAAGATAATTAATATGATATTTATTTTGTTTTTAGTTTTCATTTTTTATATTTTATTTTATTTTTTATTTGTTTTATTTTGTTTATATTTTATTATTACTCTTCCATGTTTAATTTATTAAATTAGTAGACTTTACTGCGACATTACCATTTTAATAGACTTTGCTACTTTAAGATAATATAATATTCATTTTATTTTATTTTTTCTATTTTGTTGATATTTTATTTTGTTTATTGTATTTTTATTTGTTTTATTTTGTTTATATTTGATTTATTTTTATTATTACTTTTCCATGTTTAATTTTAGTAATTTAATAGACTTTACTGTGACATTATTATTATTTTTATTGTTTATTTACTAAATATCACAAAATATTATTTGTATGATTTATAGAAATATGTTTTAAGTCTACTTTATTTACTAAATCAAAAGAATAATATTTTATTTTATTTTTTACATTTTGTTTATATTTTTCAATTTTTTCGATTTTATTTTTTATTTTATTACTTTTTCATCTTTAATAAATTTAGTAGACTTTACTGTGACATTACTATTTTTAATAGACTTTGCTAATTTTTAAATGTATTAGACTTTACTGTTTATTTACAAAAAATATTAAAAATATTATTTATATAATGACTTTTTTTTTACATTTGTTTTTATATTTACTGAATATTTTACTTTATGTATCTATTGATGCTTTTTTATACAATACATTTTTTTTTAAGTAAATACATGTACTCAATATAATATACTATATATGTATACTATACTACACACACACACACACACATATAATAGTAATAAAAAAAAGTAATTTCCAAAATCTTGAATCAGTATGTGACCTTGTGCTGACTGATTTGCGTTGGTGTGTAGAAGCTGTTGGGATGTGTGCGGTGGATGTGTGGGAGTGATTTGTGGTGTTTTTGTGTCTGCTGATGTGTGTTAGTGCGCCGCTGCTCAATGGAGGTATTAGTGTCGATCAGCATTGACTTTGTTAGCTGCCTTCTCACCCTGGGAGGCCCAGAGGTCAAAGGTTAATCAGTCAGCCAGGCCCCTTCACACCCTACACTCATACACAAAATACTCTACAACACACACACACACACACACACACACACACACACACACACACACACACACACACACACACACACACAGTCTCACAGTTAAACATAAACACAGTGAGATTCATTTCCTCAGGAGCCAAACACTCATCCACTTCAACATTAAACCAGGGTTCTTATTACTTGTGTATCATCCATGCACAGCACTTTGAATATTTCTGTATACTTATATATCAACATTGCAGTCTGTATCTTTTAATATTATGTATACTTGTGTAGTATTTATTTAATAT
>NC_133362.1:2831270-2833770 GCF_049309525.1 Garra rufa | reverse complement strand
AGAACATGATCTTTACTTAATATTCTAATGTTTTTTGACATAAAAGCAGCAATTATGGGGCTAAACGCTAGGCAAGTGAAGCATCAGAACAAGTGCAACAATGAATAATTAAAGCCACTTTGAGGTGATTTTAGTCAAAATTGTTGAAAAATTTATAAAAACAACCACTAGCAATACAATATAATCAGTTATTATCACTTTTGATGGCAAGTTGGCACTGTCTCAAAACAATTTGAATGCTTTCAGGTTATGGTCTCAATGGTACATACAAAGTTTTGTAATTGTACACCAATTCTTTGGTAAAAATGTAGCATCTTATATCATAATATTCCATTGTAGTCAATGGCAATTTCATGTTTTTTTTTTTTTATCTGTTATTTTTAACATCTATGCGCATATATGTGACCCTGGTCATGTGTATCTTTTTTTTATATATAAATAAGTAAGCTTTCCATTGATATATGGATGTTAGGATAAGACACTATTTGGTTGAGATACAACTATTTGAAAATCTGCAATCTGAGGGTGCAAAAAAATCAAAACACTGAGAAAATCGCCTTTAAAGTTGTCCAAATGAAAATCTTAGCAATGCATATTACTAATCAAAAATGAAGTTTTGATATATTTACAGTAGAACATGCACAAAATATCTTAATAGAACATGATGTTTACTCAATATTCTAATGTTTTTTGGCTGTATTGTTGGCTATTGCTGTTAAAGCTCAGATCAGATGTATTGATGGTGATGATGAGTGTAGTGTATCAGATCAGGTTTGAGCTCATGTGGAGTCGATCTGCAGTTTGAGTGCCAGTGAAGCGTCAGAGATGTAAAAGTGTGTGTTTTATGAGCGCAGTGCAGGCGGAGAGGCTTCTCTTTTACAGGGCCATAAATACATTGTTATTAGGTGTTGGGAGTGAGCTGAGATTTATCCCGCCGATTAGCCGGCCCAGCATCCTCCTTCCATTAATCCACACGCTCGCACTCGTCCGGCTCGGCCTGATTCCTCATCGCTCGCTCAAGTAAATTATTTGCTACGGCGAGTTAATTATCCCTCGTTTAAGGTGCGTTTTTAAGACGTTGCCGAGACCCTGCAGGTGCGTGAATCTCGAGTTCTGGACTTCATGAATCCTGCCGTGAACACAGACCAACTCTGAGAGTAAGCGGATCCACCAATCAGCAGACAGAACACCCACAGAGCCTCCTGAGTGGATGAGTGACATCACGGGGCAGCTGTCAATCATCTGTCACTCACTCGTCCACTAGGTGGGGCTGCTGCACAGATGATCACGAGTGACCGAGTGTGTCTCAATCTCTCTGCAGGATCACGGATCAGCGGTTCGAGAGGCTGCCGTACTTCATCTTCGGGGACTTTAACTTCAGGTTGGACTCCAAGCAGGTCATTGAGGTCAGTCTAATGCTCTAATGCTGTCTTCACAATAACATGCTAGCACACTGGACCTACTGTTGCTCAAGTATACTGCGTAGAGTAGTTGTGTGACGACCTACTTTTGCTCAAATGTGCAGCTGAACACACTGCTCAAGTACCCTACAGTACGTTATCGGGCCCACAATGAAGTTTCAATACAATACTGTATGTACTTTAATAGTATTTAGATTAAATATGTACAAATAAATGTATTTGGTTTTTTTTAAATACTATATTTGATTAAACACATTTTAGTATCATTTTTATAAATATATACATTTTATATTTATATAAATATAGATTATATATAAACAATTAAATTTGACAAATATTATATATATATATATATATATATATATATATATATATATATATATATATTAAAGAAAACATTTAGATTTATAAATAAAATATTTAGATTTATATATATAATCTAAATTCTATACAAAAAAAAAATAAAATATATATATATATATATATATATATATATATATATATATATATATATATATATATATATATATATATAAATAAATATAAACATGTATTTGTGTGTAAACTTTTATTTTGGATGCGTTTAATAGTTTGACAGCCCTAAAATAATATATATATTTATTTATTACATTCCGATTTATTATAAACCATAATGTTTCCCACAATGTATTTCCAAGACAATAGGTGTTAAATAAAAATGTAACAAGAAGTATTTTATAAATATAAAATAAAAAAGCTAAATAAGAATACCTGACATATAATATAACATTTTTTATTTTAGCAAGTTGACAATTTAACATTTTGCACTTTAGTTTAACTTGATGTACTACAATAACTTAAACTAAAACTAATAAATTAATTAATTAAATAAACAAATAAATACATTACACTAAACTTAAACCAAATTCAAATTAAAGTGAAAACCAAAAATGCAAAATAAATAAATAAATACAAATAAAAAACTGGTGAAAACAAAATAACAAACGTACGTGAGAACTGAAAATGTAAAAATCCAATATGAAATTTAAAATATTAAAAACAATAGCAGTGTATAAGCACTAATTTCCAGCATGCATCAG
>NC_133362.1:2762716-2830770 GCF_049309525.1 Garra rufa | reverse complement strand
CATTTTGCTACTTGAAAATAAACATTAACTGACAAAAAAATAACTTTAACTAAATATTAAAACCGTAAAAATTAATTAGGGGAAATAAAAAACGTCAATTGAAATAAAATACAATGCAAAACTAAATAAATAAAGTATCTTAATGATACGAAAACAAACAGACGTGACTGATTCAGTCTGGAATATACATAAAATTCACACTAAACCACTGAAACAAAACTACGAGGAACTAAAGTCCATTGTACAAGGCTAGTAATATCCAAAGTTGTATGTGTTAATATTCTGTGTGTGAATGAGGAAGATGGCGATGGTGGACTGGCAGCGAAGGACTGTGGGCACTGAACTGCTCCTGCATTATTTATGAGCGTCGCACGGCTCATCTTGAGATTAAACATTTGCTGATTTGTCAAAAGCACAAACAGAAGGTCCCGCTCACGTCCCGACGAACCCGGCATTCACATTTAATTGATGAGAACATTCCCCGCGCGACCCGGTCGGCCCGTCCAGGAGAGGAAGAGCGGATCGGAGCCATGAAGGTCGGTTTCCGGGAAAGACGCGTGTTTATTTGTGTTTGCTTTGGTTTATGTGCCGTTTCACCTCAAACGGAGACGGAGACGCCCATTCTACACAGCAACTGTATCAAACAGCAGACGATCAATACAAAACACATTCATTCAACTAACAACTCCATTCGGAAGAGCCACGCTACACCTGAAAACATCTGCTCCCACAGAACAATGAAGAACAGGAATTAAATCAGGCATCGGACTAACATTCATGCTTATCTTGGTTGGCTTTATATGATGTCTTTCCACATTCTAGAGCTTTCTATGTTCTTTTTATGATTTAGAAACTTTTTGCTGTGAGTAATCCATAATCTATGCAAGTGTGGTTATTATAGTTAACTTAAACAAAAATTAAATAATAGCCAACTGTTTATAGGTAACTAAAACAGAAATTAAAACTAAAACCATAAAAAAAAAACACACATTTTCACTACTTTAAAATTAATTAATGGCAAGGCAAGGTTTCTCATTTTAATTTCATTTAAGAAAAATTACAAAAATCTAAATTACACTAACTTTATAGACATTTAAAAATGGAAATATATATTTTTACTATGTAACAATTACAAAAACTTTTACCAAAATTAAAGTGAAAAATGTTAACAACAATACTAATAATACTTAATAATACAAAAAAATACTAATATAAAAAATACTAAAATACTTCAACCAATATTAAAGTGAAATATATATATATATATATATATATATATATATATATATATATATATATATATATATATTTTTTTTTTTTTTTTTTTTTTTTTTTTACATATTGCATTTCCTACTTAGTTTTTACTAATTTTGATAAACACACCAATTATCTATGCTAAAATTAAAACCAAAAAAAAATTAGGGGAAATGAAAAAACGCTTTCTGAAAAAAATGACAAATAAATAAATAAATAATTCTAATTATATAGACAAAAAAAAACCTACCGAAAAAAAAAAATCAAATTAAAATCAAAAAGGAAAAAAAAATATATATATATATTCCTTCAATATAATTATTACGGTTTAGGGTTAGGGTCAATAAATAAATAATAATAATAAATACATTTAAAAAATGCACAAAAAATACTAAAACTTCAATATTAAAAGTAAAATGGAATTAAAATTTTTTTTTTTAATTAAATTAAAATTAAAACTAAAATTAATTACCGGAAAATTAAAATTAATTACCGGAAATTAAAAAACGTTAATTAAAAAAAAAAAAAAAAAAAAAAAAATTTTTTTAAATAAGTCTAATTATATAGACACTTTTTAAAAATACAAAAACAAAAAAACTACCAAAAAACTACAATTAAAACAAAAAATACAAAAATTCCAAATATTAATAAAAATGATAAAAGTATCTCAATGATTCTAAAATAATGAATGAATTAACATATGTTAACATACAATGTTTTATAAAACATGTTGTTAAACATGAACAATTACAACTTTTAATGAGTATGAGATGTAATGAGATAAATAATAAATGCCTTAAAGGTTTTCGCCATTGTTTTTACTGTTTTTCAAATAACATTTTACCATCTAAAATATGAACTATATGAAAATCTGACTCAATGATTGATAGCATTATTCCTCTGATCTGTTCTGATCAGTGTTTGCTGTAGATCCTCAGATGAGAATAAAGCATCATAATTCCAGATATGAGGATAATAATTCCACACACAGAGGCTCTAATGAATATTTAAGGTCCTCCTGAGCGCTTCATGAAGAAGCTATTATATTCGTGGGCCGCAATGAATCCATTTGTCCCGTCAGTGACAGACTCCAAATATTAATTGTAGCCGGACGGCGCTGACAGGAAACTCTTATCTTTGAAGCGGCGCTTTACAATGGCCGGTGTCAAGCGTATGTTTGTCACGTCCGCCGTTATTGATTACCTGCCAGATTCACTCCAAATAATTAAAAGTGGATTTTACATATTTATAAAGCAGACTGTCACGGCCGCTACTTAATTTTCCATTAGTAAAATGCACTCCGTTAAGTGCGCGGCACGGGCCGAACCAGGAAATGAGTAATCGCCGTAATTGCAGACAGAAAGACAATAACCCAGCCATAAAGGCAGCTTTTATTGGCCGCTCTGACAGTCCAGGTCTCCAACCCGGGTTTGGAGCGGACCGAACACAAACGGGACGATAAGTCGACAACAACCACTGCAGGTAAACAACTACATCCTCTAGCCACGCTTATTACAACTAAAACTACAGTTAAAACCATTAAAACCATTTTTGTTACTTGAACTTAATCTGATAAACTAAAAAAAAAAAAAAAAAAAAATTATATAAAAAAAATTATATAAAAAAATTTAAATAATAAAATTTACATAAAATACATTTTAGTTTAATTCCATAGATTATTGGTTCATTTCACTTTAATGTTCAAGTTTTGGTATTTTTTTGTGCTTTTTCATATAAATGATGTAAACATTGTTTAAAATAATAAAATATACATCAAATATATTTACAAAATTAAAAATATTCTTGTAATTTGTAATAAAATTACAAAAATGCACAAAAAATACAAAAACTTAAATCATTTAATTTATTCTTTTGAGTAAATATCATAATAAAATAACTAATAAACTAAAAAACACATAAAAAAAGTAATAAAAATTTAAACATTGCTAAAAAAATATTTAAAAAATACTTTAAATATATTTAAAATAAAAATTATTCTTGTAATTTGTAAAAAAAAAAGTAAAAAACTGAAGTTTTTATATATATTTTTTTACAAATTACAAGAATTTGATTTAATTTATTTATTTCAGCTATCTGCTATCTTTATAAACTAAAAAAAAGATATAAACATTGTTTAAAAATAATTTAAACATACATAAAATATATTTACACAATTTAAAATATTCTTGTAATTTGTAATAAAATTAAAAAAGCACAAAAAATACAAAAACTTAAACCAAATTTTATTTATTCATTTATTTCAGCAAGCTGCCAACATCTCATTTTGTAGTTTAAATTTAAGTACTAAAATAACGATCTAATAAACAACAAAAAATTATTTAAAAAAAATCTTTAAACTATATAAACATTGTTAAAAAATAATAATAAAATATGCATACAATCTTTTTACAAAATAATAAATATTCTTGTAATTTTATTACAAATTACAAAAAAAACATTTTTTGGGAAATATTTTTTATGTATATTTGATTATTTTTAAACAATGTTCATATAATTTATTATTATTTTTTATAGTTATTTGAGTAGTTAAATTTAGACTTAAATGTGTTGGCAGATAGCTGAAATAAATAAATAAATAAATAAATAAATAAATCAAATTTGGTTGAAGTTGTAAAATATATTTACAAAATTAAAAATATTATTGTACTCTGTAATAAAATTACAAAAATGCACAAAATAACTTAAACCAAATTGTATTTATTTCATTTTATTATATATTTCAGCTAGCTGCCAAAATCTCATTTTGTATAGTTTAGATTTAAGTATTAAAATAACTAATAAACCAATATAAACCAAATAAAAAAACATTGTTTATAAAATTATTTAAAAAAATACTTTATATCAAAAATAAAAAATATTCTTGTACTTTGTAATAAAATTACAAAAATGCACTAAAAATTACAAAAACTTTAACCAAATTATATATTTTTTTTATTTCAGCTAGCTGCTAATAAACAAAAAAAACTATTAAAAAAAACAATAAATGATAAAAGATTTATTATGCATAAAATCTATTTACAAAATAAAAATATTCTTGTAATTTGTAATAAAATTACAAAAACTTCAACCAAATTTTATTTATTCATTTATTTCAGCGAGCTTTGTATAGTTTACATTTAAGTACTAAAATAACTACATCTTATAAATGAAAAATGATTAAAAACTACATAAACATTTCTAAAATAAATTACAAAAAAAATAAAAAATATATATATATATAATTTGTAATAACAAAAAATAAATACAATTACTAAAACTAACTAACCAATATTAAATATTAAAGTGAAAACAGAAAATACGAAAAGAAAATCCAATATATTAAAAAATAAGAAAACATGAAATCATTAACAAAAACTACAATAAAACAGTAATTAAATAAAAAAATATATAAGTTACATCCCAGATAAATATTTACAAGTCTTTAGCCAATAACTAATAACATTCAGCCAGTTTAAAAAAAAGGGTACAAAAAATAAAAAATAAAAAACAAATACAAATAACTACTAAATATCTAATGAAACACAAATGAATAAATGTTTACTAGTCTTTAGCCAATAACTAAAAACCTTTAGCCGGTATAAAAAAATTGAGAAAAAAAATATAAAAATACATAAATAAAATCTAATGAAACAAATAAAAAAAATATGTAAACATATTGTTAATAACACAAATATAATATTTAATCTGCAAACTGAAAAAAATACTAAAACGTTAACTAAAAATAAAGTGTAAACAGAAAATTTAAAAGCTAAAATGTAGAATATAAAACCTGTAAAAGAGCTAACAGTTATTAAAAACGTAACATCCCCCACGAATGAGGAAATTCCTGCAGGAAAGCCATGAATCACTAAGAGAACATTTGCAGTGAAACAGCATCACGGCTGGAGTAAAACGCTGCCGAAGGCCTTCAGACGAGACACGGGCTGAGCTCCGCGGCACGAATCCACTGACCTTTCATGGATTTTCTGCGGTGGCTTTGAAAAATGAGCCATAAAGCAAACATAAAAGTGGTCATTTTTCCACAGCGGTCAGACCTTGATTCTGCGCTCAAACGCTCATCATGTGTGAACAAGTCGTCAGAGACGTCTGCAATAAGGGCAGCGCTTCACATGATCACACCAATCTCACATCTTCAGACAATCTCAAACTCAGATTGATTATTCTCAAACACTGACAACACATGAACTTAAAGTGCAATTCATAACTATGTAAATAGTATAATACTACTTAGTAAAAATGTCTTTAAAATTAAAATTTCTGAATTTTGAAGTGAGGTCGCAAACTGGATTGAAGGATTTTTTAGTGTATTGAAAGTGTTTTTAATAATCAATTATTTAATGTGTTTCTACTCCAATTTATTTGTTTTATTTATTTTGCACTGCTGCTCATGTTTGGGATCAGTAAGATTTTTAAGGCATTTTAAATAAGCTTCTAATGCTCAAAAAATCTGAAAAAAATCTGTAATATTGCAAAATGTTATTAGAATATAACATAATGGTTTTTATTTGAATATACTTTAAAATATAATTTATTTCTGTGATGCAAAGCTGAATTTTCATCAGCTGTTACTGCAGTCTTCAGTGTCACATGATCCTTCAGAAATCATTCTAATATACTGATTTATTACTAGAATTATCAATGTTGGAAACATTTTTCGTGATTCTGTTTTTCAGGGTTCTTTGATGAATAACAAGTTAAAAAGAACAGCATTTATTCAAAATAGAAATCTTTTCTAACAATGTAAATCTATGCTATTACTATTACTATTACTTTGTATTAATTTAACACATCCTTGGTAAATAAAATTATTAATTTCTTTCAAAAAAAGAAAGAATAAATACGTACTGACCACAAACGTTTGAACAGTAGTGTATATTGTTAGAAAACCTTCTATTTTTAATAAATACCGTTCTTTTTAATTTTATTGATCAAAGAATCCTGGAGAAGTATCACAGGTTTCAAAAAAACATCATCAGTATATTAGAATGATTTCTGAAGGATCATGTGACACTGAAGTAATGATGATAAAATTCAGCTTTGCATCACAGAAATAAATTACATTTTAAAATATACTCGCATAGAAAATGGTTATTTTAAATTCAAATAATATTTCAGAATATTACAATTTTTTCTGTATTTTTGAACCCTTTCCAACAATAACTTTTTGATGATTTTGAGATGCATCTTTTCACACTGAGGACAACTGAGGGACTCATATGCAACTATTACAGAAGGTTCAAACACTCACTGATGCTCCAGAAGGAAAAAACATGCATTAAGAGCCGGGGGTGAAAACTTTTGAACAAAAAAGAGATGTGTACATTTTTCTTATTTTGCCTAAATATCATATTTTTTTAATTTAGTACTGCCCTTCAGAAGCTACAAAAGATACTTACATGTTTCCCAAAAGACAAAATAAGTTAAGATTACCCGGATCTGTTTGTATTTTTTTTTTTTTTTTGTCCTAAAATGTGGAATAATTTGTTCAAAGACAAAGCTAAATAAGTGGGTAATTGAGCAAATAAATCATTAAGAAATAAAAAAGTGAGTATGTGAATAAAAAAAGAGGAAATAAATAAGCAAATAAAAAGTAAATAAATGACCAACACTAATTTAAACCCATTGAAACTGTTCAAAAATAGATGATAATCTTACATTTTGTCCTGAAATGTAGAATAAGGAGTAGTTTGCCTGAGTTCAAAGATAAATAAATAAATAAATAAGCAACTGAGTAAATAAGAAATCATATAAGTGAATATATAAATGTTTTTAGAGTAAAATATTTTTTTCAAATCATTGATTTTCTCACTTCTTGTCCTAAAATGTAGGAAAACAAGAGTAGTTTCTTAGAGTTTAAAGACCTCACAAACACAAATAAATAAGTAAATAAATAAACAACCGATGTAAGAAATCGGTTAGTTTGCTTGAGTTCAAAGATAAATAAATAAATAAGCAACTGAGTAAATAAGAAATAACATAAGTGAATATAAATGTTTTTAGAGTAAAATATTTTTTTTTTTAGAAATTATTGATTTTGTCCTAAAATGTAGAATAAAGAGTAGTTTCTTGGAGTTCAAAGACCTCACAAACACAAATAAATAAGTAAATAAATAAACAACTGATTTAAGAAATCAAATAAGTTAAAAAAAAAATCTTTTTGTCCTAAAATGTGGAAAATGTTCAATGACAAAGCTAAATAAATAAATAAATAAATAAATATGTAATTGAGCAAATAAATTGTTAAGAATAAAACGGGGAAATAAGCAAATAAAAAGTAAATAAAGAACCAACACTAATTTAAACCCATTGGAACTCTTCAAAAATACATGATAATCTTACATTTTGTACTAAAATGTAGAACAAGTACTTTCCTAAAGTTGAAAGACCTCACAAAGACAAATAAATAAACAAATAAAAAGTAATCAAGTAAATTAGAAATCAAAAAAGTAAATACAAATGTTTTAAAAGTAATATTAAAAATATATATATTTTGTCCTAAAATGTGAAATAATAAAGACATCAAACTAAATAAGTAAATTAAAAAATGAGTATGTAAATTAAAAACTGGTAAATAAATAAACAAATGGTAAATAAATGACCAACACTAATTTAAAATGAAAGATAATCTTACATTTTGTCTTAAAATGTAGAAAAATAAGTATTTTCCTAAAGTTCAAACTAAACAAATAAACAAATAAGCGACTGAGTAAATAAAAAAGTCAAAGAAGTTAATACAAATGTTTTCATTTTATATTTTAATATAAAAAAATCATTTTGTCCTAAAATGTGAAATAATAAAGACATCAAACTAAATAAGTAAATAAAAAAACGAGTATGTAAATTAAAAACTAGTAAATAAATAAACAAATGGTAAATAAATGACCAACACTAATTTAAAATGAAAGATAATCTTACATTTTGTCTTTAAATGTAGAAAAATAAGTATTTTCCTAAAGTTCAAACTAAATAAACAAATAAAACAAATAAGCGACTGAGTAAATAAAAAAAGTCAAAGAAGTGAATACAAATGTTTTTAAAGTAATATTTTAATATAAAAAATCATTGATATTGTCCTAAAATGTGAAATAAAGACATCAAACTAAATAAGTAAATAAAAAAATGAGTCTGTAAATTAAAAACTGGTAAATAAACAAAACAATGGTAAATAAATGACCAACACTAATTTAAAACCAAGATTTTTGTCTTAAAATGTAGAAAAATAAGTATTTTCCTAAAGTTCAAACTAAATAAATAAACAAATAAGCAACTGAGTAAATAAAACAGTCAAAGAAGTGAATACAAATGTTTTTATTTTATATTTTAATATAAAAAAATCTTTTTGTCCTAAAATGTGAAATAATAAAGACATCAAACTAAATAAGTAAATAAACAAAAAACAAACGAGTTTGCGAATTAACTACTAGTAAATAAATAAGTAAATTAAAAAATGAGTCTGTAAATTAAAAACTGGTAAATAAATAAACAAATGGTAAATAAATGACCAACACTAATTTAAAATGAAAGATAATCTTACATTTTGTCTTAAAATGTAGAAAAATAAGTATTTTCCTAAAGTTCAAACTAAACAAATAAACAAATAAGCAACTGAGTAAATAAAAAAGTCAAAGAAGTGAATACAAATGTTTTTAAAGTAATATTTTAATATAAAAAAATCTTTTTGTCCTAAAATGTGAAATAATAAAGACATCAAACTAAATAAGTAAATAAAAAAACGAGTATGTAAATTAAAAACTAGTAAATAAATAAACAAATGGTAAATAAATGACCAACACTAATTTAAAACCAAGATTTTTGTCTTAAAATGTAGAAAAATAAGTATTTTCCTAAAGTTCAAACTAAATAAATTAAACAAATAAGCAACTGAGTAAATAAAAAAGTCAAAGAAGTGAATGTTTTTAAAGTAATATTTTAATATAAAAAATCATTGATTTTGTCCTAAAATGTGAAATAATAAAGACATCAAACTAAATAAGTAAATAAACAAAAATCAAACGAGTTTGCGAATTAACTACTAGTAAATAAATAACCAACACTCATTTAAAATGAAAGATAATCTTACATTTTGTCTTAAAATGTAGAAAAATAAGTATTTTCCTAAAGTTCAAACTAAATAAATAAACAAATAAACAAATAAGCAACTGAGTAAATAAAAAAAGTCAAAGAAGTGAATACAAATGTTTTTAAAGTAATATTTTAATATAAAAAAATCATTGATTTTGTCCTAAAATGTGAAATAAAGACATCAAACTAAATAAGTAAATAAAAAAATGAGTCTGTAAATTAAAAACTGGTAAATAAATAAAACAATGGTAAATAAATGACCAACACTCATTTAAAACCAAGATTTTTGTCTTAAAATGTAGAAAAATAAGTATTTTCCTAAAGTTCAAACTAAACAAATAAACAAATAAGCGACTGAGTAAATAAAAAAGTCAAAGAAGTGAATACAAATGTTTTTATTTTATATTTTAATATAAAAAATCATTTTGTCCTAAAATGTGAAATAATAAGGACATCAAACTAAATAAGTAAATAAACAAAAATCAAACGAGTTTGCGAATTAACTACTAGTAAATAAATAAGTAAATAAATAACCAATACTAATTTTAATCCATTTAGACTGTTCAGAAGCAGATGATTTTCTCACTTCTTGTCCTAAAATGTGGAAAATGTTCAATGACAAAGCTAAATAAATAAATAAATAAATAAATATGTAATTGAGCAAATAAATTGTTAAGAATAAAAAGGGGAAATAAGCAAATAAAAAGTAAATAAAGAACCAACACTAATTTAAACTTTTATTTTTAATTTGTTCAAAAATACATGATAATCTTACATTTTGTACTAAAATGTAGAAAAAGTACTTTCCTAAAGTTGAAAGACCTCACAAAGACAAATAAATAAACAAATAAAAAGCAACCAAGTAAATTAGAAATCAAAAAAGTAAATACAAATGTTTTAAAAGTAATATTAAAAATATATATTTTTTGTCCTAAAATGTGAAATAATAAAGACATCAAACTAAATAAGTAAATAAAAAAATGAGTATGTAAATTAAAAACTAGTAAGTAAATAAACAAATGGTAAATAAATGACCAACACTCATTTAAAACCAAGATTTTTGTCTTAAAATGTAGAAAAATAAGTATTTTCCTAAAGTTCAAACTAAACAAATAAACAAATAAGCAACTGAGTAAATAAAAAAGTCAAAGAAGTGAATACAAATGTTTTTAAAGTAATATTTTAATATAAAAAAATCTTTTTGTCCTAAAATGTGAAATAATAAAGACATCAAACTAAATAAGTAAATAAAAAAACGAGTATGTAAATTAAAAACTAGTAAATAAATAAACAAATGGTAAATAAATGACCAACACTAATTTAAAATGAAAGATAATCTTACATTTTGTCTTAAAATAAGCATTTTCCTAAAGTTCAAACTAAATAAATAAACAAATAAACAAATAAGCAACTGAGTAAATAAAAGTCAAAGAAGTGAATACAAATGTTTTTATTTTATATTTTAACATAAAAAAATAATTTTGTCCTAAAATGTGAAATAAAGACATCAAACTAAATAAGTAAATAAACAAAAAACAAACGAGTTTGTGAATTAACTACTAGTAAATAAATAACCAATACTGATTTTAATCCATTTAGACTGTTCAGAAGCAGATGATTTTCTCACTTCTTGTCCTAAAATGTAGAATAAAGAGTAGTTTCCTAGAGTCCAAAGCCAAATAAAGTTGTCACACAGCTGCAGTGTAATAAACGAACAGACATTAACGTTTATTAAAGCTCATTAATATGAAAGCGGCGGGTTTGTGCAGCTCAGAGTTTGAGCTTCTGGCCGCTTCTCTCATTATTTTAAAATCTTCCTAAACGCGGAATGATTGATCCCCGAACCGCTGATTGCATTTCCCATTTTTGCGGCAAACGTTAGGGATGGATCTAAACAAAGCGTAATTGTGCGATCCGCCGGGCCGAGCCGGACCTGCCAACGATCCGCTCCGTTCCCAAGGTTGGCCGCCTCGCCGGGGAAATATCGTGCATTAATTTCATTTAGCCTCCCCTCCCGACATCCAGCGCTGGAACTTAATTAAATTGCTTGTCCATTGTGTTCATCCACTTACAAAGTTAATGATATTGTGCGGCGGATTAAAGAGCATTTTATAAAGCGTGCCGGATGAGAGCTGGCAGCCTGTACAAGGGCCGCTTGAACCCGTCCGTCCCCGGGGCCCGGCGCACCTGTAATTAGCGCTGAAATGGATGCTTCCGTTTGCCAAACTCCTGCCAAGATCCTCATTGAGCAGCGGAGCCTCTAACCCGGCCGCTCACCGCCGATAACGCAATAAAACCATCACGCACATCACATTCAACAACAACACGCACACTCACAAACACCGCACAACGACACAGAGCTGGAGGAAATCAAAAGTAGGGCTGAACTCTTGATACGGACTGGTGTTGGTGAATATTGAAGAGCAAAATGACTATTTAAAATATTAAATCTCCATATCTCATCCAAAGAAAAAAAGCAACCTGTCAAAAAAATGGTTTAACTTGAAGAAATTATGACAGGAATATATTAAATATTTTATTTTAGGGAATAATCACATAATATTTTTCCATGTTTTCACTTTAACACTGCCAAAAAAGAAAGGATTTGTGTAATTTTTATTTGAGTATAAGATTAATTATATTGTTAAAGTTTCGTGACTTTTTGATTGCCAGAAAAATTAAAATAAGCAAAAAAAAAAAAAGTTTTAAAAATCTAAAAAATTAAAAATAAACACGTTTATAATTTTCTGGTTTTCTTTGTAATGGTTTCATTCAATTTGAATAACGTTTAAAAAGAATTTGTGTTAAATTGTGTACGTTTCATGACTTCAATTAGTTAAAGACACTTTTGGATTAATAAAAGTTAATTTAACCATTAAAACACAATCAAGATAAAAAAATAAAGCATAAAAAAATATTTCATAGTATTTATAAAATAGTGAATAGTTTTGAAACTGTATTTATTGCAATTAATATATGCGTTTTTGTTACTAAAATTAATTTAAGTACTAAGAAAAATTATGAAGGAATTTGTAATCTCAAAAAATGTAAGCGTAAATAAATATAATGTCAAATTAGTTTTAAAATAGTGTTAAATTACATGTTTCTTACTATAAATTACATATTGATTACTAAAATGTAACCACTAAAGCAGAGTTGGGAAAAATTAAAACTTTAGAAGAAAATAAAATGGTATCTGGTAAAAAACAAACAAAATCAAAGGTATTTCATAGACTCTAAAAAATGCTGGGTTAAATACAACCCAGTGCTGGGTAAAATATGTTTAACCCAACTTTCTGGGTAAACTACTGTTTAAAAATGACTATATAACTGGCTTAAAATGAACCCAAAATGGGATGCAAATTAAAAACCAGACGAATAATTACTAGAGGCATCAGCAATAATCAAAAGGTGAACATTTACTAATAAGCAATTTGAAAAATGTTTATTATTTACTTATTATTTATTCAACTTATTAATAAATGTTCATTTATACAATACATGAATGAATGTTCATTTACAACCTATTTTAGACAACAAATATCACCGGGTTTGTCCATATTTTACCCCAAAAAATGACTTTCAATTAATTATTGTTAAATTGTGTTTGTTTCATGATTTCAATTAGTTAAATACACTTTTGGATTAGTACATTTTAAATTAACCAATAAAACACAATCAAGAAAAATTTAAATGGAAAAAAACATCAAGAAAAAAAAATAAAGCATAAAAAAATGGGGAAACAGTATTTCATTATTTATAGCAATTAATTATTTGCTTCTTGGTTACGAAAATTAATTAAACTACAAAAAAAAAATTATAAAGGAATAATTTGTAATCTCAAAAATGTAAGCGTAAATAAATAAATAATTATAAATGCTTATTGATTACTAAAATGTAACCATTAAAGCTAAGTTTAAAAAAATTAAAACTAAAAAAATAAATGAAATTTGCCGGAATAAATGGAATTGGGGGGAAAAACAGAACTTTAGAAGAAAATAAAATGGTATTTGGCAAAAATCAAAGGTATTTCATAGACTCTAAAAAATGCTGAACTGAATATTTACTCAAATATTGTTTACAAATAACTATACAGCTGGCTTAAAATTAACCTAAAATGGGTTGTAAATTAAAAACCAGTCACATCATTGCTAGAGGCATCAGCAATAATCATAATTTACTAATAAGCAATTTGAAAAATGTTTATTTAATTATTATTTATTCATACAACATATGAATAAATGTTCATTTCTAAGCTATTTTAGACCAAAAATATAGTAATTTTTAGGCAATAGTTGAATTAAATAAAACCACCCAGAAGTTTGGGATAAATATTTAACCTAACCGCTGGCTCAAACCAACCCAGTCACCAGGTCTTGTCCATTTTTTACCTAAAAAAACAGCATTTTTAAAGCATAGAGTCTTAGACATGCAGCATGAGCCTCAAACGTTTAAAGAGGCCAAGTTTCCCATCATGATCTGCTTCTGAATAATGTCTGATCATAAATTCGTGGTCGGGCCGTCCCTCACATGATCAGGTTAAGAGAAGCTTCAGTGGTCTCTCTGCAACTTTATTGGACTAATTTCTGGTCTGACGTCTCAAAGACTCGAGACATTAAACGTCTCATTTATATTCTGTTTTGTTAATATACCACCGTCTGTCAGAGCGCATAAAAATCTGCGCTTTTCTTCCATACGGTACCTTCCACTGCCGCTCATAGGTAAAGGGATTCGATTAGGAAAGTGCACAACGATGGTTTTGCTGGAAAACGCAGTTTTAAAGTTTTGAGAAAATAAGTAAAAATAAATCCACTAAGTATTTTAAAAAATGAAATAAATAAGTAATAAAAAATATTTTAAATAAATAAATAATTACATAACTTTTGAAAAAAAAAAGGATTTTAAAGTGTAAAAATGTATAGACTTCATGGACAAAAAAAAATTATATACACTATTTAAAAAAATAAAAATAACAGTATATAAATAAGTAATAAAAAATATTTTAAATAAATAAATAATTACATAACTTTTGAAAAAAAAAAGGATTTTAAAGTGTAAAAATGTATAGACTTCATGGACAAAAAAAATTATATACACTATTTAAAAAAATAAAAAATAACAGTATATAAATAAGTAATAAAAAATATTTTAAATAAATAAATAATTACATAACTTTTGAAAAAATAAAAAGGATTTTAAAGTGAAAAAATGTATAGACTTCATGGACAAAAAAAATTATATACACTCTTTAAAAAAATAAATAAAAATAACAGTATATAAATAAGTAATAAAAAATATTTTAAATAAATAAATAATTACATAACTTTTGAAAAAATAAAAAGGATTTTAAAGTGAAAAAATGTATAGACTTCATGGACAAAAAAAATTATATACACTCTTTAAAAAAAATAAAAATAACAGTATATAAATAAGTAATAAAAAATATTTTAAATAAATAAATAATTACAAAACTTTTGAAAAAAAAAAGGATTTTAAAGTGTAAAAATGTATAGACTTCATGGACAAAAAAAATTATATACACTATTTAAAAAAAAATAAAAATAACAGTATATAAATAAGTAATAAAAAATATTTTAAATAAATAAATAATTACATAACTTTTGAAAACATAAAAAGGATTTTAAAGTGTAAAAATGAATAGACTTCATGGACAAAAAAAATTATATACACTATTTAAAAAAATAAAAAATAACAGTATATAAATAAGTAATAAAAAATATTTTAAATAAATAAATAATTACATAACTTTTGAAAAAAAAAGGATTTTAAAGTGTAAAAATGTATAGACTTCATGGACAAAAAAATTATATACACTATTTAAAAAAATAAAAAATAACAGTATATAAATAAGTAATAAAAATATTTTAAATAAATAAATAATTACATAACTTTTGAAAAAAAAAAGGATTTTAAAGTGTAAAAATGTATAGACTTCATGGACAAAAAAAAATTATATACACTATTTAAAAAAATAAAAATAACAGTATATAAATAAGTAATAAAAAATATTTTAAATAAATAAATAATTACATAACTTTTGAAAAAAAAAAAGGATTTTAAAGTGTAAAAATGTATAGACTCCATGGACAAAAAACAATTTTATACACTATTTAAAAAAAATAAAAAATAACAGTATATAAATAAGTAATAAAAAATATTTTAAATAAATAAATAATTACATAACTTTTGAAAAAATAAAAAGGATTTTAAAGTGAAAAAATGTATAGACTTCATGGACAAAAAAAATTATATACACTATTTAAAAAAATAAAAATAACAGTATATAAATAAGTAATAAAAAATATTTTAAATAAATAAATAATTACATAACTTTTGAAAAAAAAAAGGATTTTAAAGTGTAAAAATGTATAGACTTCATGGACAAAAAAAATTATATACACTATTTAAAAAAATAAATAAAAATAACAGTATATAAATAAGTTATAAAAAATATTTTAAATAAATAATTACATAACTTTTGAAAAAAAAAAGGATTTTAAAGTGTAAAAATGTATAGAATTCATGGACAAAAAAAATTATATACACTCTTTAAAAAAATAAATAAAAATAACAGTATATAAATAAGTAATAAAAAATATTTTAAATAAATAAATAATTACATAACTTTTGAAAAAAAAAAGGATTTTAAAGTGTAAAAATGTATAGACTTCATGGACAAAAAAAATTATATACACTCTTTAAAAAAATAAATAAAAATAACAGTATATAAATAAGTAATAAAAAATATTTTAAATAAATAAATAATTACATAACTTTTGAAAAAAAAAGGATTTTAAAGTGTAAAAATGTATAGAATTCATGGACAAAAAAATTATATACACTCTTTAAAAAAATAAATAAAAATAACAGTATATAAATAAGTAATAAAAAATATTTTAAATAAATAAATAATTACATAACTTTTGAAAAAAAAAAGGATTTTAAAGTGTAAAAATGTATAGAATTCATGGACAAAAAAAATTATATACACTCTTTAAAAAAATAAATAAAAATAACAGTATATAAATAAGTAATAAAAAATATTTTAAATAAATAAATAATTACATAACTTTTGAAAAAAAAAGGATTTTAAAGTGTAAAAATGTATAGAATTCATGGACAAAAAAATTATATACACTCTTTAAAAAAATAAATAAAAATAACAGTATATAAATAAGTAATAAAAAATATTTTAAATAAATAAATAATTACATAACTTTTGAAAAAATAAAAAGGATTTTAAAGTGAAAAAATGTATAGACTTCATGGACAAAAAAAAATTATATACACTATTTAAAAAAAATAAAAAATAACAGTATATAAATAAGTAATAAAAAATATTTTAAATAAATAAATAATTACATAACTTTTGAAAAAAAAAAGGATTTTAAAGTGTAAAAATGTATAGACTCCATGGACAAAAAACAATTTTATACACTATTTTAAAAAATAAAAAATAACAGTATATAAATAAGTAATAAAAAATATTTTAAATAAATAAATAAATACATAACTTTTGAAAAAAAAAAAGGATTTTAAAGTGTAAAAATGTATAGAATTCATGGACAAAAAAAATTATATACACTCTTTAAAAAAATAAATAAAAATAACAGTATATAAATAAGTAATAAAAAGTACACAAATAATTAAATTGACAACTTTTGAAAAAATAATGAATATAATAAAATGATTTTAAAGTGTAAAAATGTATAGACTTCATGGACAAAAAAAATTATATACACTATTTAAAAAAAATAAAAATAACAGTATATAAATAAGTAATAAAAAATATTTTAAATAAATAAATAATTACATAACTTTTGGAAAAAAAAAGGACTTTAAAGTGTAAAAATGTATAGACTCCATGGACAAAAAACAATTTTATACACTATTTAAAAAAAATTAAAAATAACAGTATATAAATAAGTAATAAAAAATATTTTAAATAAATAAATAAATACATAACTTTTGAAAAAAAAAAGGATTTTAAAGTGTAAAAATGTATAGACTCCATGGACAAAAAAAATTATATACACTATTTAAAAAAATAAAAAATAACAGTTTGTAAATAAGTAATAAAAAGTACAAAAATAATTAAATTGACAACTTTTGAAAAAATAATGAATATAATAAAATGATTTTAAAGTTTAAAAATGTATAGACTTCATGGACAAAGAAAACAATGCACACTATGTATAAAAACAAATAGTAATATAGCTGCAAGCAGCAATTACCGGGGTTCGAGCATTTAAGGCCTTTATGGCTTCTATGCAGTTAGGCCAACGTGAAATATATGGCTGACATCACAAGAACACACTCACAAAAAGATACATACAGTCGTGGCTAAAAGTTGAGAATTACATAAATATTGGAAATTGGAAAAGTTGCTGCTTAAGTTTTTATAATAGCAATTTGCATATACTCCAGAATGTTATGAAGAGTGATCAGATGAATTGCACAGTCCTTCTTTGCCATGAAAATGAACTTAATCCCGAAATAAACTTTCCACTGCATTGTTAAGAAGGCTTCAGGGCGTCCAAGAAAGTCCAGCAAGCGCCAGGATGGTCTCCTAAAGAGGATTGAGCTGCGGGATCGGAGTGCCACCAGTGCAGAGCTTGCTCAGGAATGGCAGCAGGCAGGTGTGAGCGCATCTGAACACACAGTGAGGCCAAGACTTTTGGAAGATGGCCTGGTGTCAAGAAGGGCAGCAAAGAAGCCACTTCTCTCCAAAAAAACACTTCAGGGACAGATTGATCTTCTGCAAAAAGTATGGTGAATGGACTGCTGAGGACTGGGGCAAAGTCATATTCTCAGATGAAGCCTCTTTCCGATTGTTTGGTGCGTCTGGAAAAAGGCTTGTCCAGAGAAGAAAAGGTGAGCGCTACCATCAGTCCTGTGTCATGCCAACAGTAAAGCATCCTGAGACCATTCATGTGTGGGGTTGCGTCTCATCCAAGGGAGTGGGATCTAATGGCTATAGTTGCAATTTCATGTGGTTAGAAATAGAGATGCATTGTTTTTAAGCTTTATAACTATTACATTGCCTTTTTTGCCCAGTGTCCATAAACATATGCTTGTTTTGAATCATATGATGCCTAATTTTACTTAGGTTTGTGAATGTTTGTTTTCTTTTAGGATTTATAGACTTTTAGCTACACTAGATGAAAACCATATTATGAAAAGGCCCTGTTTTAACAGTCCAAATGCAAATGTAAAACCATTTTTTTGATAACTATTGACCAAGAGAGTCTACAGAATTGTACTGCACTGATATTATTGAGTTTGAGTTGAAAACCCAGGACTAGTTCACCAAAGTATGTTCTTTAAATTATCTCACGTATTAAAAGAACAGTTTGATTGACAACAGTGGTCCTAGAGGCAAAGTTGTTCAGAATGAGATCATCTATCATATGATATGAAGATATAGATGTATATGTGAATATATAGAAGTTTGAATGTGCTTTTAGTTGTTTTACAATAGAAAAATCATGTTTTTGACACCTTTTTAACTGCTATAGCGCCACCTATGGTCCGATCTTCATGAAACTTTGCATGCTTGTTAAGTGTCATCAGGTACATGTTTTCTCCAATTTTTGTAAAGTTTTGAGTTTTTGTTTAGGTTCTATAGGCTTTTGCGTATATGTGGCTACGCCCCTTTTCTAAATGACCAAGTTATAGCTAACCAAAGGACAAAATTCAACATTTTTTGATAATTATTGATCTAGAGTGACCAGAGAATATAACCTAGGACTAGTTCGATTGACAGCAATGGTTCTTGAGGCAAAGTTTCTCAGCATGAGGAGATCTATCAAATGATATGCATATTGTGTGGATGTGTGAAACACCACGTGATTACAGAGCCAAAAAACTTGTTAGCGCCAACTAGTGGCCGATTTCTTTCAAAATTCTTACAGACCTTAAGGGCCATGAGTCGAACATGCCCACTGAGTTTCATTCTGATTGACTTCTGTTAACTTTATCTAATAGGTGCTCAAACTTCATTGGCCAATGGCGGCCATGTTTTTTGAGATACGCCAATATCCTCATAGACACTTGTGCCCCTTTGGTCCAAGACACTGCATACCAATTTTCAAGTCGATCGGACTAACGGCTGTGTATTTATAGCCATTAATATGTTTTCCCGTTTTATAGCGCCACCAAGTGGCAGAGCTGCAATTTTTTTGATTTGTCCAAAGATTAAGCTTATACACATGTGTACCAAGTTTGATAAAGATATCTCATTCCGTTCAAAAGTTATAGCCATTTTAGTAAAAGTGGCCCCGTCACTTTCGAATGTTTTGGTAGACCTTTGCGACCGTGAGTCAAAAATTCAACTTTTTTTTTTGATAATTATTGATATTCAGTGTCCAGAGAATATTTCTGCACTGGTTTGGTTCCGATCGGGCGAAAAACCTAGGACTAGTTCGCAAAAGTAGGTTTCGGACAAATTTCAAAATGGTTTGGTCAGGTTTTCCTCGATTTTTGCTCTATCTTCTGACCAAGTTTCAAGTCTCTAGGCCTTACGGTTTGGGCTGCACGTTCAGTTTTACGGCAGAAAAATAATAAAAATTCTAACAATTACAATAGGGTTTCAGCACTGCTTGCTCGAACCCCTAAAAAAAATAAACAATTAAATAACAATATATAAGTAAGTAATAAAAAGTCATTAAGACTTTAAAATAAAATAAAATGAAATAAATTATTAGATAACTTTTGAAGAAAAAAAAAGGATTTTAAAGTTTAAAAATTATAGACTTCATGGGCAAAATAAATAATGTACACTTAAAAAAGTAAACAAATGGGTAATTAGGAAAATAAGTAAATAAATCCACTAAAAACATAAAAAATGAAAATAACAGTATATAAATAAGTAATAATTTTTTTTTAAACTTTAAACAAAATAAATAAAATGACACAATAAAATAAAATAAATGATTAGACAACTTTAAGAAAATAAAAAAAGGATTTTAAAGTTTAAAAATGATAGACTTTCTTAAACAAAGAAAACAATATACACTATGTATAAAAACAAATAGAAAAAAAAACAATTAAAAAAAATAAGTAAATAAATCCAAGTACATAAATTAAAATAACAGTATATAAGTAAGTAATAAAAAGTCATAAAGACTTATAAAATAAAATAAAATAAATTATTAGATAACTTTTGAAGAAAAAAAAAGGATTTAAAGTTTAAAAATATAGACTTAATGGGCAAAAAAATAATATACACTGTTTAAAAAAACTTTAAATAAATAAATACAAACATAATAAATAAAATGACATAAAATGACAAATGAAATAAAACAAAAACAAAACAAAATAAAACAAAATAAAATAAATGATTAAATAACTTTTGAAGAAAAAAAAGGATTTTAAAGTTTAAAAATGATAGACTTTCTTGGATAAATAAATAAATAAATACAAACATAAATAAAATGACATAATAAAATAAAAAAAAGATTAGATAACTTTAAAAGTAAAAAAAAAAAAGTTTTTAAAGTTTAAAAATGATAGACTTTCTTGGACAAAGAAAACAATATACACTACAGTATGTATAAAAACAAATAGTAAAAAAAAAAACAATTAAAAAAAATAAGTAAATAAATACACCAAGTACATAAAAATTTAAAATAACAGTATGTAAGTAATAAAAAGCCATAAAGACTTATAAAATAAAATAAAATAAAATAAAATAAATTATTAGATAACTTTTGAAGAAAAAAAAGGATTTAAAGTTTAAAAATTATAGACTTTCTTGGATAAATAAATAAATACAAACATAAATAAATAAAATGACATAATAAAATAAAAAAAAAGATTAGATAACTTTAAAAGTAAAAAAAAAAAAGTTTTTAAAGTTTAAAAATGATAGACTTTCTTGGACAAAGAAAACAATATACACTACAGTATGTATAAAAACAAATAGTAAAAAAAAAAACAATTAAAAAAAATAAGTAAATAAATGCACCAAGTACATAAAAATTTAAAATAACAGTGTGTAAGTAAGTAATAAAAAGCCATAAAGACTTAGAAAATAAAATAAAATAAATGATTAGATAACTTTGGAAAGAAAAAAAGGATTTTAAAGTTTAAAAATGATAGACTTTCTTGGATAAATAAATAAATACAAACATAAATAAATAAAATGACATAATAAAATAAAAAAAAGATTAGATAACTTTAAAAGTAAAAAAAAAAAGTTTTTAAAGTTTAAAAATGATAGACTTTCTTGGACAAAGAAAACAATATACACTACAGTATGTATAAAAACAAATAGTAAACAAAAAAAAATAAACAAATAAGCAATTAAGAAAATCTCAAAATCAATTAAACGCCTCTTTTATATTCTGTTTTGTTAATACACCACCATCCGTCAGAGCGGATAAAAATCTGCACTTTTCTTCAATCCGCTGCCGCTCACAGGTAAAGGGGTTCGATTAGTAAAACGCAGGTTTTAAAGCATCCCAGAAGTGCTTTATTTAGACTCTCTCTATGCGTTTTCATAAAGATGCACGACTGAAGAGAAGAAACACACGTTTGCATCTTCCTCCTGGATCTAATCAGATCATCTTCTGAACATGATAAACCTTATTAGATTTGGACACAAAAACGTCAAAGCCCGAACAATTCAGGCCTCCATTACTAATTAAAGCCGGGTTTAATCGAGTTGTTTGGGATGCCGATGATAAAGCGCTTTAATACACTTACGCTCATTAATGTAAATCATATTCCACTATAGATGTCCAATAATTAAAAAGAATATTTCTGCGTTTTAAAAGGTATCCTCATTAGATAGAGACTCTCTGGGAGCGGGTCGCTCCGGCGGACGATCGATTTCTCTTTATTCCCCGCGCATGAAAATATTGTTAATGTTGACGTTGAATGTTCATCAATCTAGATTATCGTGCTCTTTAATATCTGCCCGGTTCCTGTGATCGTTCTTTATGCATCTGATTGGATTATGAGCGTTCGGCGGACGTGATTGGATGCGACGCCGCCGACTCTTACAAAAGAGACACAAGGACACCGACTCTAACCAACTTCTGCTTCTAATCTGCTTTAAGAGACGCACGCTTCACGTCATTTTCATCGTCGACATGGGGTTCGTGCCAGAGTCCAGCTGCGACATTACCAAAGCAATTGAGAATGACGGCTTTAATTCTTCATTTCTTGAATGTGAACTGAGAGACTGCTGTTTAAATCTGAATGAAAGCCAGTAAATGAATGGAAAAGTGTAATGATGTGGAAATGGAAGTTTTAGAAAACTAAACTATGGACTGGTTTATTGGATTGCAAATATTAGTCAAACTAGAGGAGCAGAGAAGAGCTGCTGGAGGGACTTGGAAAAGTTTGAAAATGTACAGAAAATAAACCAAAGAATAAACATAAAACGTATAAAGCATTAAAAAAAATACAAAAATGTATATACTATGGAAAAAAGTAAATACAAAATGAAAAGAACAGTATATAAATAAAGACTTAACAAATAAAAAATAAATAACTTTTGGGGGGGGGGGAAAGGATTTGGATGGACAAAGTAAATAATATACACTACTTAAAAAAAGGAAACAAATAGGCAATTAGGAGAATAAGTAAATAAATACACTAAGTAAATAGAAAATGAAAATAACTTTAAATTAAAATAAATAACTTCTTCAAAAAATGAAGGATTTTAAAGTTTAAAAAATTATAGACAGTATATAAATAAGTCATAATAAAAATAAACAAAAACAAATTTATTTATTTATTAATTATTACATAGCATTTGAGGGGGGAAAAGGATAACACATAAAAAACAGTATATAAATAAGGAATTAAAAATAAATAAATAAATGACTTCAAAAATAAAAGATTTTACAGTTCAAAAATGTATAGTCTTCAAGGACAATGTAAATAATATACATTATGTAAAAAAAGTAAACAAATAATCAATTTAAAAAAGTATGTAAATAAATCCACTAACCAATATATAAATAAGTAATAAAAAAAGTCTTAAAAAATAACAAATAAATGATTAGATAACTTTTTAAAAAAATATATATACACTGTAAAAAAGTAACAAATTTTTAAAACAATTAAGAAAATAAGTAAACAAATACACTAAGTAAATCAAAAATTAAATTAAATTTAAATTAAAATAAATAAATTTATTCTACAAAAAAATACAGGATTTTAAAGTTAAACATTATGTAAAAAAAAAAAAAAAGTAAACAAATCAATTTAAAAAAGTATGTAAATAAATCCACTTTCAGTATAAATAAGTAATAAAAAAGTCTTTAAATAAAAATAAATTAATAACTCAATTATTAGATAACTTTTGGGAAAAAAAAAAGATTTGACAGTTTAAAAAAGACAAAGAAAATAATATACACTATGTAAAAAAAAGTAAACAAATAAAGTAAATAAATTCACTAAGTATAATTAATTAATGAAAATAACAGTATATAAATAAGTAATAAAAAAAAGTAATGTAAAACAAAAAGATAACTTCAAAAATAAAAGACTTTAAAGTTTTATAAATAAATACATTTAAAAACTTTGAAGTGTATAAATAAATAAATATAAAAATAATTAAAGTAATAAAAAGCCATAAAAACTTTAACTGTAAAAATAAACAAATACATTTTCAAAAGTAAAAGATTTTAAGGCTTAATTGTAAAGAGTTCATGGACAAAAAAAATAATACACTGTAAAAGAATTGAAGAAAAAGACAAATAAATAAATAAATAAATAATCAAGTAGCTAATTAAGTAAATCATATTAAATAAGAAATCAGATAAATTAAATCAAATAGGCTAAATAAATATACAAATAAATAATCAACAGAAAAATCGATTTAATTCAAAGGTAAACAAGTTTTCATTCCCCATTGACAGATATTTGTTCTTGTTTTAATCATCTCACTCGATTATGTTCATTTTGTGTCTCTAATAAGAATCTTGATTTAAGGATGTTTTGTAGTGGAAAACAAGACAGAAATACTAAGGAAATGGCTGATTTTTGCAGTGTATGCAACATTTAATGCCACGGTTTGATAAGTTTAAGACTTTCTGCTGTGATTCAGGATTGTAGCACCTGTAGAAAGCCTGTTTCTTTCTCCAAAATGAGACAAGATGCCCCAGACGAGTGTATTCTGAGTGCTGGAGATGCTGGGAGCCTAAAGCTGGGTGTTTTGCTGATCAGAGAGCCGTGAAGCTTGAGCCGATCGCTGGCGGATTCTTTGTGTTTCCGCGAGAGGCGATGGCTGCCGATGATGTGTTATGTAAAGTCGGTCCGATCCGCTGCGTTCGGGCTTAGTTACACCTCAGTGCATCGCAGAAAGACGCCGCGCTTTTCTCACATCCCACAAATTATGTCCCGGCCTGATTTGTGTAATAATAATCAGATGCAAAGGGCTTTTCACAACACAAACGCTCCTTCGGTTTATCGGGGCCATCGCCGTATCGGGACGGCCCACGAAAGAAGATCAAGAGCGCTGCTGGGAGACCAACAACTCCAGTCACGTTGTGTTTGCAAAATAAAAGAGAGAGCAAAGGATCATGGGATTACAGCGGGACAATCCAAGACTGACAGAAACAACTGAACTTCCTGCAACTTCAACACCAGAACTTCCTGTTCAATACTGAACCATTCACTCAACTTCATGTGAAATGCTGTATTTTTTTCTCTCTTTTTTTATTTACAAGGTTTTGTTTTTTCCGTTTTATTTTATTTTTTGTCTTCATTCATTCATTTATTAATTAATTCATTTATTATTTTTATTATTAACCGTTTTTTTTTTTCTTTATTTAATTATTTACAAGGTTTAGTTTTTTCTTTTTCCTTTTTTTCTTTATTTTTTGTATTATTTACAAGGTTTTGTCTTTCATTTTTATTTACATTTTTTGTCTTTATTAATTTCTTTCTTTATTATTTTTATTATTTACAAGGTTTTGTTTTTTCCTTATTTTATTTTTCGTCTTCATTCATTCATTCATTTATTAATTAATTAATTTATTATTTTTATTATTAACAATTTTTTTTTGTCTTTATTTATTTATTTATTTAATTATTTACAAGGTTTAGTTTTTTCTTTTTCCCTTTTTTCTTTATTTATTTTTGTATTATTTACAAGGTTTTGTCTTTCATTTTTATTTACATTTTTTGTCTTTATTAATTTCTTTCTTTATTATTTTTATTATTTACAAGGTTTTGTTTTTTCCTTTTTATTTTATTTTTTGTCTTCATTCATTCATTCATTCATTTATTAATTAATTAATTATTTTTATTATTAACAATTTTTTTTTAATTTTTTGTTTTTATTTATTTATTTATTTAATTATTTACAAGGTTTAGTTTTTTCTTTTGCCTTTTTTTCTTTATTTTTTGTATTTACAAGGTTTTGTCTTTCATTTTTATTTACATTTTTTGTCTTTATTAATTTCTTTCTTTATTATTTTTATTATTTACAAGGTTTTGTTTTTTCCTTTTATTTAATTTTTTGTCTTCATTCATTCATTTATTAATTAATTAATTAATTATTTTTATTATTAACAGTTTTTTTTTTGTTTTTCATTTTTTATCTTTATTTATTTAATTATTTATTTACAAGGTTTTGTTTTTTTCTTTCTCCCTTTTTTCTTTATTTATTTTTGTATTATTTACAAGGTTTTGTCTTTCATTTTTATTTACATTTTTTGTCTTTATTAATTTCTTTCTTTATTATTTTTATTATTTACAAGGTTTTTTTCCTTTTTATTTTATTTTTTGTCTTCATTCATTCATCTATTAATTAATTAATTTACTATTTTTATTATTAACAGGTTTTTTGTTTTTCATTTTTTGTCTTTATTTATTTATTTATTTAATTATTTACAAGGTTTTGTCTTTCCTTTTTATTGTTAATATTTGGTCTTTATTCATTTATTTATGTATTATTTATATTATTTCCTATTTTAATTTTATTTTCGTCTTTATTTTTTGTGTTATTTACAAGGTTTTGTCTTTAATTTTTATTTTTTGTCTTTATTCATTTCTTTCTATTATTATTTTTATTACACCGTGTTCCAAATTATTATGCAAATTGGATGTAAGTGTTATAAACATTAGTTTTTTTTTTTGTTTTTCAATTAAACTCATGGATGGTATTGTGTCTCAGGACTCCTCGGATCACTCAAATGAATCTCAGACACCTGTGATAATTAGTTTGCTAGATGAGCCTAATTAAAGGAAAAGTACATTAAAAAAGAAAAATCAAAACCTAATAATACAACAATAAATAAAGACCAAAAAATAAATAAAAATGGAAAAAACAACCTTGTAAATAATACAAATAATAAGTAAATAAATAAATAAAGACAAAACATGTAAAATAAAAATGTAAAACAACCTTGTAATTAATAGAAATAATAAATAAATAAAGACAAAAATGTAAAATAAAGAAAAAACAGAACGTTTTTAAATAAATAATACAAAAATAAATAAAGAAAAAAGGAAAACAAAATGCTTGTAAATAATAAAAATAATAAGTAAATAAATAAATTGATAAAGACAAAACATGTAAAATAAAAAAAGGTAAAACAAATCCTCGTAAATAATACAAAAAGGAAAAAAACTAAACCTTCTAAACAATAAAAAGTAAATGCATAAAAAAAAAATATAGAGAGAAAAATAATTAAAACATAATTAAATTGACAAATAAAAAGAAATTTAAAAATGCATAAATGATACAAATAAATAAATAAATAGAAAAGCTGCATCCTGTTTGCTACACTAAATGAAATTAAACGACAAAAAAATGCAATAAAGAAAAAACGAAACCTTGTAAATAATAAAAATAACAAGTAAATAAATAAATAGATAAAGACGAAACATGTAAAATGAAATAATACAAATAATACAAAAATAAATAAATAAAGACAAAAAAAAAAAAAGATGATAATCAAGGAAAGTAAATTAAGGTAAAGTCATAAATGTGTAAACACACACTAAATCTATGAAGTTTGGCAGCTTCATCTACAGGTTTAATGTGGAGATTTAGTGTTTTGTCCTGTAATACTGTGTTGGTTTTGTGGAGAAAAGCCGTTCTGATATGAATCATGTGACGGATGGATGTTGTTTATCTGCTGTGGACGTGTTTTATCGGAGCACCTGGTCCAGAAACCTTCAGAAGAACTGTCTCCTGAAGCCATCAAGCAAACATAACCATATTTGAGCGTTTAATTCTGTCCAAGTGGACTTTAATCACAGAGAAAGGAAACTGCAGTCCACATGCTGGCGTTCCTCAATGCTCCGCTTGTGTTCGGCCAATTAGAAACTCATTAAAGGCCTGTGTAATTAGATTGGATGTTATGCTCCTTTAGTTAGATTCAGCTCTTAATGTTAAGCGTCTGATTGCATTCCTGTGCGTTTGTGCAGACCCACAGCGGATCTCGCCGTTCCCATCAGCTTTATTTTGGGTCAGAGATGGACAGAGATGTGGGTCATTCGCTGGTGAATCTTAAGACACTTATTTGTCAAATGAACTGCTCAATGGAAACACAGATGGGTCTGAACTTCAGCTTTTTTACTGAGGTCAAGTAGTGGATCCAGCTACATCTGTTTGAGGCCCAATTTCATTTAGTGTAGCAAACGGAATGCAGATTTATTTATTTTTAAAATTTGCATTATTGTATTTATTCATTTTTAATAATTTGATCATTTTGTCATTTTTAAAATTTTGTATTTAATTCATAATTATTTAATTAAAAGTATTTTTTATTAGTCTTGTATTTTTTTCTAATGGTAAAAAAAAAAATTATCGGCATGTCAAATACTGACAAATACTCCTATCAGTATTTGACTGTATATGATACAATAAAACAGGCTCAAAAACTCATAGATTTACAGTATATTTACACATTTCTGAATGTACCTCTCTCTTTCTTTTAATTCTGCGTATATCTGAAAGTCTGCATATATTTTTGAAGCTCATTAAACGTCTGACTGTATCAGACATACTAAATCTGAACATGCCAAAATAGTAATTAAAATAATAATAAAGGACAAATAAAACCCCTGAAACTGTCCGAAGGTCTATGAAATGTGTGTAATCATCCTCATCCTCCTCGTTCCTGTCTGAACTCTCTGACCTCGGAGACACGGGATTCATTTTCCTGCAGAAAATCAATGGAGGAAGGTCCGGGGCAGCAGAAAAAGAGCTTGATTATGAGCGTTAAAAATGCCGGACACCAGAAACAAAGACCATCTTCATCTTCACGAGCTGCACTTAAGAGCCGTGTCCAATCAATCGGCCCCTGCATCTTTAAAACCAGAGCCAGATCATTTCAGTGACATGACGAGCGTTTGCTGAGGAATAATCTCAAAGTCATAGCAGACTAATCTGTTTTTAAGAGATATAACGGCTGAAAACACTTCACACGCTGAGGACCAACACGTTTATAATCAGCAAACAGATGTTCGGCTGTTAGAATTCATTCTGTTTCAGAACGAGAGATCACAATATAAACCAATAATGACCAACAGACACACTCAAATCTGACTCGTTTCATTTAAACACCAAATATTACATTACAACTGCTTATCATATTTAAAATATAACTGTATTAGAAAATTTAAAAAAAACAGAGAAAATAAATTAACAAAACAAAAATGAATAAATTAACTAAAAAAATAAAAAAACTGAACAAGAAAAAAATAAAAGAAAAATCATTTATATATATATATATATATATATATATATGGATAAAAACTCAGATAAAAAATCAGTAAACAAAGCATAATTTATTAGATTAGATTATATATAATAAAAACAATTAATAATAACAAAAAATTTAAAACATTAAAAATAAATAAAATTTGAATTAAGAAAGATAGAAAGAAAAGAAAAAGAAAATAATACACAAACAAATATATAAAAATAAGATTATAGGCAGAGATAGATAAAAATGATTAAAAATTCATAAATAAAAATATAAATAAATAAATTGAAAAACAATAATTAAATTACATAAATTAAAACAATAAATAAAGAATAGATAGATAGATAGATAGATAGATAGATAGATAGATAGATAGATAGATAGATAGATAGATAGATAGATAGATAGAAACAAAACTGATTAAAAATTAATAAATAAAAAATTAAATAAATAATTAAATAACAACAAAAAATATAAATTAAAAAATATAAAAAATAAATAAAACTGGAATAAATAAAAAGACAAATAATAAATACATTTAAAATTGTAAAAAAAAAAAAAAAAAAAAAATTTTTTTAAAATTAATAAATAAATAAAATCCAAAAGAAAAATAATAATAATTTAATCAATAAATAATAAAGAGTAACGTATTACATTTAATTGAATGTAATTCAATTTAATAATAACATAAAAGATAAAACTTTAATAAATAAAGAAAAATAAATAAATACAGTATAAAAAAAGAAAATGAATACATTTAAAAAATATATGGATGGATGGATGGATATTTTTTTAATATTTATTAATAAATAAAATCTAAAAGAAAGAAAAATAATGAATAATTAAATGAAATCAAATAAAGAATAATTCATTATTTTATATTATATATAATAATTAAATTTAATAATAAAAAAGATAATTAAAAATGAAAAGAAAACAAATAATTAAATGAAATCAAATAAAGAATAATTTATTATATTATATATAATAATTAAATTTAGTAATAAAAAAGATAATTAAAAATGAAAATTAAAGAAACAAAAATGATTAAAAACAAATAAATAAAAAAATATTAATAAAATCTAAAAGAAAGAAAAATAACGAATAATTAAATAAATGAAATCAAATAAAGAATAATTTATTATATTATATTATATTATATTATATATAATAATTAAATTTAATAATAAAAAAGATCATTAAAAAGAAAAGAAAAAAAAAGAAAAGAAAAGAAAAGAAAAGAAAAGAAAAGAAAAGAAAAGAAAAGAAAAGAAAAGAAAGAAGGGCTGTGTGGTGTATGTGTTAATTCTGTTAAGTGGTGGTTGTAGGTTACAGGTTCATGTAAATGCGCCGCTGTTTAACTAAACAACACAGGAGTGATAGAATAAACCAATCGGATAACAGCAGACGAGTAAAAAACACCAGACACCGGCGCCTGCCAACCCCATTATGGGTATTGAACACATCCCACAATCCAACAGAACACGCATCCGCTGCCAACGGAGGAACTCTGAGCGTCAGACGCAGGTAATATGATGATGAAACGCCGCTACACCCAAAACACAAACAGGCCTCACAAACAACTCTCTTCTGCTCACCAAGGCTGCCTTTATCCGATCAAAAATACTGAAAAAATGTGAAATATTATTACAATTTAAAAAAGATGTTTTCAATGTGAATCTAAGTTAAAATGTAATTTATTTCTGTGATCAAAGCTGAATTTTCAGCATCATTACTGCAGTCGTAAATGTCACATGATTCTTCAGAAATCATTCAAATATGCTGATTTGCTGCTTAACATTTCTGATTATTATCAACGCTGAAAACCATTTTGTGGAAACGGTGATGCATTTTATTTTTCAGGATTCACAGATGAATAGAATGTTCAGAAGAACAGCTTTTTTTTAAATAGAAATCTTTTATAACATTATAAATGTCTCTGCTGTCACTTTTGATCAATTTAATGCATCCTTGATGGATAAAAGTATTAATTTCTTATAATGAAATAATAAATAACAAATAAAGCATTAAAACAGAATTCAGACAAAATAAAACTAAAAACAGAATTTTAATTAAACGAAAAATAATAACTTTTTGGGAAAAAATAAAACTGATTTGATAGATATGACGGCATTTTAGTGATACGTAAAAAAAAATCTAAGATTACAAGATTAAAGTCAAAATACTACGAAAATAAAGTTGAAATGTTACAAGAATAAAGTGTAATTTATGAGAATAAAGTTGAAATATTATGTGAATAAAGTCTAAATATTTTGAAAATAAAGTCTATGCAATACTATGAGAATGAAATTGAAACACTATGAGAATAAAGTCGAAATATGAGAATAAAGTAGAAATATCACGACAATAAAGTCAAAATATTACATCAATTAAGTTTAAATATTATGAGAATAAAGTCGAAATATTTTGAAAATAAGGTCAAAATACTATGAGAATAAAATTGAAATACTACAAGAATAGAGTCACAATATTACAAGAATAAAGTCCAAATATTTTGAGAATAAAGTTGAAATATTTAAAAAAAAATTAAAGTTGAAATACAATGAGAATAAAGTCCAAATATTTTTAAAAAATAAAGTCGAAATACTATAAAAATAAAGTTGAAATACTATGAGAATAAAGTTGAAATATTTCAAAAAATAAAGTTGAAATACTATAAAAATAAAGTTGAAATATTATGAGAATAAAGTTGAAATATTTCAAAAAATAAAGCTGAAATACTATGAGAATAAAATCTAAATACTATAAGACTAAAGTTAAAATATTTCAAAAATAAAGTTGAAATACGAGAATAAAATCTAAATAATATGAGAATAAAGTTAAAATATAAAAAAATAAAGTCAAAATACTATAAAAATAAAGTTGAAATACTATGAGAATAAAGTTGAAATATTTCAAAAAATAAAGTTGAAATATTTAGAAAATAAAGTCGAAATACTGAGAATAAAGTGAAATATTTCAAGAATGAAGGTGACTTTTATTTAATATTTTTATCTAATATTTTGACTTTATTTTTTGTAATATTTCGACTTTATTCCTGTAGTATTTCGTCTTCATTAAACTGAATTTCATAGGGCCCTAAGGTGTAAACTGTTTCAGGTCTTAATTTAGACACTCATGTGAACCATTTCCATTAATACTCAAAGCTGACACACACACAGAGGTGGCCTCATCTCCAGGCCGTCTGCTGGGTCTCCATCCACTGAAGCAATAAGAGCAGAGGAGGGCAGGAAGAGAGGCGAGAAAACACCATTATGACTGGCGGCGTGTGAGAGATGGCCTGGATGGAAGATAACGATTTCTCAGCGGCATTAACCGCACGTACGTGACATATCCGTCCTGTTGCTCACACTCGCGGCGGCGGATGGCAGGAGCGCAGCGTCCCGTCTGCGGCGTGTTTGGATTAGTCTCTGATGGGTCCCCGAAGATCCGCCGGAGCGCCGGCTCGTCCCCGCGGACGGCCGGATAGATATACACTTTAACTGCGGAAAGGTCAGGCGTGCGGGACGCGGCAGGCAAACACTGGGCCCGCCGCATGAATCACGGGAGATTTGGTGCATGGCGGCGAATGAGTAACCCCAACACCCCATTATTTCCCCTGTTCTCCAGCAGGCCCCGATTCATGCCGGCGCATGCCCTCAGTTCATTAGGAGGAGATCCCATCGGCCGACCGCCGCTTTAATTCCAGCGCTCGCTCTGTGTGATCAATAGCGCACCGGTGTAAATGAAAATGACAATCGGCCAGTAATTAAGCGGGTTAATGTTTGATTCAGATTCATGATTTGCTCACAAAGAGAGAGAGAGAGAGAGAGAGAGAGAGAGAGAGAGAGAGAGAGAGAGAGAGAGAGAGAGAGAGAGGCTTATGTGTGTTTAAAGCAGCGGATGAAGTCTCTGTGTCTGACGGATCACGCTGATCTGATTTACACAGACAAACCTGATTACAGAGATTGTAATGAGAGGAAGAGCAACACAGACTGAAACTCGCGCTGGAATCTGGAACGGAATGAGCAGAATCTCGCTTGATGGTTTAGATTAAAAGATTCATGATCAGTTTAATTATCAATCAGATTGATAGAACAGATGAAACATGAAACCTTTCACATTACTGAGCTTCATCACAGCTGGGTACACGTCTCCAATAATATCTATATCTATCTGAATATTTATCTATCCAAATATCTATCTGTATATCTATTCATCTGAATATCTATCTGAATATCTGTCTATCCAAATATCTACTCTATCAGAATATCTATCTATCCAAATATCTATTCATTAGAATATCTATGAATTGGAATATCTATCTGAATATCTATCTGAATATCTATCTATCTATCTATCTATCTATCTGAATATCTATCTATTCAAATATCTATCATACAAATGTATATCTATCCAAATATCTATCTATCCAACTATCTATCTGAATTTCTGACTATCTATCTGAATATCTAACCAAATATCTATCCGACTATCTATCTGAATACCTGACATATCTATCCGAATATCTATCTATCCAAATATCCATCTGAATGTCTGCGTATATATCCAAATATTCATCCGACTATCTATCTGAATATCTGAGTATCTATCCATCCAAATATCTATCTGAATATCTGCATATCTATCTGAACATTCATCCGACTAATTATCTGAATATCCGAATATCTATCTGAATATCTGAGTATCTATCCGAATATCCATCCGAATATCTATCTGAATATCTATCTGAATATCTGAGTATCTATCTATCCAAATATCTATCCGAATATCCATCCAAATATCTATCTGAATATCTGCATATCTATCCGAACATTCATCCGACTATCTATCTGAATATCCGAATATCTATCCGAATATCCATCCGAATATCCATCCGAATATCCATCTGAATATCTATCTGAATATCTATCTGAACATCTGAGTATCTATCCGAATATCCATCCAAATATCTATCTGAATATCTGAGTATCTATCTATCCAAATATCTATCCGAATATCCATCCATCTATCTGAATATCCGAATATCTATCCGAATATCCATCCGAATATCTATCTGAATATCTGAGTATCTATCCGAACATTCATCCGACTATCTATCTGAATATCCGAATATCTATCTGAATATCTGAGTATCTATCTATCCAAATATCTATCCGAATATCCATCCGACTATCTATCTGAATATCCGAATATCTATCCGAATATCCATCCAAATATCTATCTGAATATCTGCATATCTATCCGAACATTCATCCGACTATCTATCTGAATATCCGAATATCTATCCGAATATCCATCCAAATATCTATCTGAATATCTGAGTATCTATCTATCCAAATATCTATCCGAATATCCATCCAAATATCTATCTGAATATCTGCATATCTATCCGAACATTCATCCGACTATCTATCTGAATATCCGAATATCCATCTGAATATCCATCTGAATATCTATCTGAATATCTGAGTATCTATCTATCCAAATATCTATCCAAATATCCATCCAAATATCTATCTGAATATCTGCATTTCTATCCAAACATTCATCCGACTATCTATCTGAATATCCGAATATCTATCCGAATATCTATCCGAATATCCATCCGAATATCTATCTGAATATCTGAGTATCTATCTATCCAAATATCTATCCGAATATCCATCCAAATATCTATCTGAATATCTGCATATCTATCCGAACATTCATCCGACTATCTATCTGAATATCCGAATATCCATCTGAATATCCATCTGAATATCTATCTGAATATCTGAGTATCTATCTATCCAAATATCTATCCGAATATCCATCCAAATATCTATCTGAATATCTGCATATCTATCCAAATATTCATCCGACTATCTATCTGAATATCTGAGTATCTATCCAAATATCTATCCGAATATCCATCTGAACATCTGAGTATCTATCCGAATATCTATCTATCCAAATATATATCCGAATATCCATCCAAATATCTATCTGAATATCTGCATATCTATCCGAACATTCATCCGACTATCTATCTGAATATCCGAATATCTATCCGAATATCCGAATATCTATCCGAATATCCATCCGAATATCTATCTGAATATCTGAGTATCTATCTATCCAAATATCTATCCGAATATCCATCCAAATATCTATCTGAATATCTGCATATCTATCCGAACATTCATCCGACTATCTATCTGAATATCCGAATATCTATCCGAATATCTATCTGAATATCTATCTGAATATCTGAGTATCTATCTATCCAAATATCTATCCGAATATCCATCCAAATATCTATCTGAATATCTGCATATCTATCCGAACATTCATCCGACTATCTATCTGAATATCCGAATATCTATCCGAATATCCATCCGAATATCTATCTGAATATCTGAGTATCTATCTATCCAAATATCTATCCGAATATCCATCCAAATATCTATCTGAATATCTGCATATCTATCCGAACATTCATCCGACTATCTATCTGAATATCCGAATATCTATCCGAATATCTATCTGAACATCTGAGTATCTATCCGAATATTCATCCAAATATCTATCTGAATATCTGAGTATCTATCTATCCAAATATCTATCTGAATATCCATCTGAATATCTATCTGAACATCTGAGTATCTATCCGAATATCTATCTATCCAAATATCTATCCGAATATCCATCCAAATATCTTTCTGAATATCTGAGTATCTATCCAAATATTCATCTGACTATCTATCTGAATATCTGAGTATCTATCAGAATATCTATCTATCCAAATAACTTTCAAATTCAAATTGCAACTCTGCGTCCTGTTTGCTCTCTCAGGATGTCAAGTTCAGACCACTGCACAAACCTGACGTAAACCTTAAGACCCAGTGTGACGGGGTTGACATTATAAGATCCGATCACATGCTCTGCTCTCTCCAGCTGTCGAAATAAAAAATACGACTGCTAGTTCAGTCCGAGAGCCGCATTTGGCTGCTAAACGTTAAAAGACACGATTGACATGTTAAAGAGCCTCTCGTATGCATCACCAAAATCCTGACAGAGGACAGCGCTCTCTCTCTCTCTCTCTCTCTCTCCTCTTCTCTCTGCGCTGGGATTTGCCGCATGCACTCGTGGGCTCTTCATCAAGCACTGTAACGAGGCCCAAATGCTTGGCTTAATGAATTATTAAATGCGAGTCAATAAAGGATAAATAAGAACAACAAATGCAACCTTTGGGTATTTAATTAGCAGAGGTGGAGCGCTGCATTGCTAATGCGTTATATGCTAATCGCTATTGAGATCTCACTCCGGCAGCAGATTTTTAGCCCCAGAACGCCGGCGATCCATCAGAGGCCCGTTGATTCGTGTCGCCGCTGTGCGACTCATTAATAGTCCGTTAGCGCGGTGACCGGAGGGCGTCAGACGGACTCCCAAATCAATGCTCAGCATCAGATTCAACGCTCCTAACAGTCAACTGATAGAGAGCGAGTCAGTGATCTGAGGACCAGAGATCAGCACTACTAGATTACCACTTCACTGACAGGCTTTCACCTGTTTATAGCCTTGCAGGTGAAAATCCTGTGTCTGATTACTTAATTGCGATTAATTTACATTACTAGTTAACTGACAGTACTAGTGATGCATGACTTTACATTAACTTTAAGGTTTATAGAGTTCTTTCATTTTAGCAATGTGGAAGAACATGAATGGAATTTACTATATGACCTGGAATGTCACAGAATTTGGCAAATTTTGGATAAATAAATCAAAAGTACAGAAAGTGAGTCACTTAAGCAGCATTTCACCATTTCAAACTGAATTTTGGGTGGGGGGGATACAGAATTTACGTTAAAAAAACTGAATTTAGGTAAAAATAAAACAGAATTTGGGGGAAAATAAAACAGAATTGGGCGAGGGGTAAAATCGAATGTAGGGGAAAAATAAAACAGAATTTAGGGGAAAAAACTGAATTTGGTGAAAAGAACTGAACAGAATTTGGGGAGGAATAAAACTGAATTTAGGAAAAAATAAAATTGAATTTAGGGAAAAATTAAACTGAAATTAGGGAGGAATAAAGGAGAATTTAGGGTAAAATAAACGGAATTGGAGGGAGGAATAAACCAGAATTTATGGACAAATAAAACAGAATTTGGTGGGGGATAAAACGAAATTTATGGACAAATAAAACAGAATTTGGGGGGGGGGAAATAGAACACAATTTTGGGGGGAATTAAACAGAACTTAGGAGGGAAAAAACAGAATTTCGGGAAAAATAGAACAGAATTTGGGGGGGAATAAAATAGAATTTCGGGAAAAATGAAATAGATTTAAGGGGAAAAAAACTGAATTTACGGAAAAATAAAATAGAATTTGGGGGAAAAATAGAACAGAATTTGAAAAGGAATAAAACAAAATGTAGGGGAAAATAAAACAGATGTTTTTTGATGATAAACAGGATTTAGGGGGAAATAAAACAGAATTTGGGGGGAAAAAATAAAACAGAATTTGGGGGAAAAATAAAACAGAATTTAGAAAAGAAATTGAGGAAGAAAAATAACAGAAGCTGGAAGGACAAATAAAACAGAACTTTAAAACAGAAATTTAGGGAAACAAAACAGAATTCATCGGGAAAAAACAATTTAGGTAAAAAACTGAATTTATGGAAAAATAAAACAGAATTTTGAAGAAAAAATAGAGCATAATTTGGGGGGGTTAAAACAGAATTTAGTTAAAAAAAAAAAAAGAATTTAGGGGAAAAATGAATTCAGAGAATAAAAAAGTAAAAAAAAAAGTATAAACAATTCTAGAAAAGAATTGAGGAAGAAAAAAAACTGAAGTTGGAAGGAAAAGTAAAACAGAACTTGAAGTCAAAAATAAAAGAATTTAAGAAAAATTTAATAGATTTTGAGAGAAAAAAATTAAATGGAATTTGTGAGGGGTGAAAACAAAAATATTTCATAAGGCTCAATGCTTTGACATGGTGAAACACGGCATGAAATTAGATTGAAAAACCGTATTTACAGGCAGAAATGAAGTTTTATGAAGACATACATTCAGACCGTATGACCTCTGACCTGACACTGCTGGTCCACTGACACACACACACACACACACACACACACACACACACACACACACACACACACACACACACACACGGCTAATGATGAGCCACAGCATTAAGATGCTTTTAGCTGCATTAATAATGCTGATGGAGTGTGTGTGTGTGTGTGTGTGTGTGTGTGTGTGTGTGTATGAGAGTGTTGATATCACACACAAACAAATGCGCTCAGTGAGAGATGTGCCAAATGAAGGGTAAGCAAAGTCAGTTTGCTATAATTAAAGAGAGTCTTTTAGAGGACAGCGGCGTCTGACGGCCTCCATGTGAACGACAAACACAAACTAATGCTAAACACACCTGCCAGAGACAAGAGAAATGAGCACTCTGTGTGTGTGTGTGTGTGTGTGTGTGTGTGTGTGTGTGTGTGTGTGTGTGTGTGTGTGTGTGTGTGTGAGGGGGCCGCTCATGAAATTAAAAACTTCAGCCTGGAATCGTAAGAGGAAACTGTCAACAGGAAGGTCAAGGGCTGATCAGATCAAATGTGCTCCGTTCATAAAGTAACACTACTGTAAACAAGCACTGAATGAATCATGGCTCTTCTATGAGAGTAAAACAAGAATTGCTGAACACAACACTGAATTAAAATCAATTTGTGGGCTTAAAAGCCAAAAAGTGACTGGGAACAGCGTTTGAGCCCAGATAGAGACGTATGCTCTGATAACGAGTGACGTTCACACATTTTAAGAGTCCTAACAGCGTTTGGGCTGAAGTTTGTGTCAGATTCATGTGAATTTCAGGAGCGCTTTCCCTCGGCGCGGCCTCATTTGAATTCCCGTCGGCGCAGGAAGGCCATTCATCAGGACGCCTCGCTGCTGCTCACAAATGCATGGAGCTAGCAATAAAATTAACCTTGTGCCAATTGTTTTCCCACATGTTTGATGGGCCGCTGGCAGCTCATCCGTTACCACATGGATAGAAAAGAAAGAAGGCAGGAGCAGATGCGCAGAAAATGATGACCGATGCGCTCGACGCGGGAAAATAAAAATGGGGGAAAAAAATGGTGGAAACACAAAACAGAAAATAGGGGAAACACAACAGAATTTAGGGGGAAATAAAACAAAATTTGGGGGAAATAATAAAATTGAATTTGGGGAAAAATAAAACAGAACTGGGGAAAAATTAAACAGAATTTGGTGGAAAGAATAGAACAGAATTTGTGGGGGGGGGGGTTAAACAGAATTTAGGAAAAAATAAAACAGAATTTGGGGGAAAATACTACTAAGACAACATCCTAACAGAATTAAAACTTGTGCTGTGCTCAAAATCCTGGTCAAAAATGATCAGCCTTTTCTCTCTTATGCTATATTATCATCTAAATGTTGATTTAATCTATTTAATCTTGTTTTCTGTTAATTAGCACAGGTTTTGTGTTTCTTTTCTGGACTGACTGATCGTAGGCCTCATTGATCTGAACCTATGAGTTCAGCTTTTAAAGGTCCCATATTGTACACATTTCTGGAGGTTTATTTTAGTTGTTGATGTCCTTAAGAATATATATTTGCGGTATAAGTGCCAAAATCCATCTCAATATATTTTTACAGCTCCTTTTTTAGGAGCTCTGTCAAAAACAGGTCGATTTTGGCCCATCTAATTAATATTCATGAGCCTCTCTTCTGATTGGCCTGTTGTTTTCTGAGTGACGCACAGCCAGGCCAATCACAGGTAACTACGGTCATGTATGCTGTAAGCGAGCTCAGAGCAATAGAGAGAGCCTAGCTTGCTGATACTCAACAGGATATTTCAGAATGATCATTAATGTTTTTTCTTTTTCAAACACTGAATGCAGTAAGCTACATAACTATTACTTTAGTAAAGCCCCTTTCACAATGCGCGCTGATTCTGGAAAATTACGGAACGAGCGCTGTGTGAACAAAAGCCAGAACCATAAAGGCAGTGTTGTAGTGATGATGCACGTTACCCTGCGACTCTTCACGACAAAAAAATACGTGCAAAGTGGAATGAAGCAGCGATCATCGGGCAGAGCCAGCTCCTCACTATCAGCACTGAAGCACAGTTTGTTCAGGTTAGGTTCAGTTTCGTGAAACGTACGCGTCGCATTACATCTCACATCCAAACGTCACATGTCTTTATGGGTTGTGTGTAAAGCACTCACAGATTCCGGAAAACAACTGTGAATGAACCAAATTAAACAATTCCGGAACAAATCGTGGGACACATTATCCGTGTATTTACCGGAATGGCTGTGTGAAAGAGGCTGAAGTTGACCTGCCAGTGGTCTCTTATATTCATGTTGTTCTGAAGCCTGTGTAATGATCGTAGCTTGACATCTATCGACTGAACAGGGTTTTCTCCACTTGTTTTCGTGTTGTTGTTGCTCAATAATGGAATGGATGCGTTGTTGTCTGGGTTTGACAAAAGGAGGGTGGGACGGTGGTTGGCGCTCGGGGCGGTGACTTGAGTCGATCGGACGTCACATCGTTACGGAAGTCACAGCGGCTCGTGAAAATGAACAGCTACTTTAAGCAGGCTGTGTGCAGTTTACTGTGGATTGACTGTTTTGAAACTCATATGGTAGTTACATAGCCCCTAGACCTCAGTTATCATGAAAAACCCAGGAAATTTCGATTTTGACAATATGGGACCTTTAAGTGAAAAAAAAACAAAAAAAAAAAAAAAAAAATTGTGGGTAAATTTTTACCCAGAAACTGAGGCTTCTAATTGAAAGAAAAAAGTAAATAAAATTTAACACAAAAGAAATTGATCTGAACTCATGCACCTCAGTTTTTGAGTGAAAAAAGAATTATTTGTGGGTAATTTTGGAAATATTCACTTAACAACCGAGGTACATAAGCTCAGATCTGTAAGGCCTAAATATAAAACCTGCCTATTTAAAAAAACTAAACTAAACTACCTAAACTATTTAAACTTTATTTCAACTAGTTTCCAAGGCAGCATTTGCCATTTTATATTATTTTTTATCTTGATGTACTAAAATAACTAAAACTAATTTTTACAAAATTTTTATTAAAAATTAAAATTAAAACAGGAAAAAAATAAAAACTGATAAAAATAATACAATTAAACTATAATAGTATCTCAATTATGACTGAATTTTCTGACTGCAATAATGTAACTATTTTTCATCAGAGAATGATGCATACTTATTGAAATAATAATAACAGATCTTTTATTTATTTATTGAAAAAAAAAATCACCAAATCTTGATTCAGTCTCTTTAATCAGCTTGTTTTCTTTCAATTAGCACAGGTTTTGTGTTTATTTTCAGAACTGATTGATCGTTGACCACATCAATTAAAATGACCCCTTTTTCTTTTATGCCAAAAATCATTAGGATATTAAGCTAAGATCACGTTCCATGAAGATATTTGGTAAATCTCCTACCATAAATATACCAAAAGTTAATTTTTGATTAGTAATATGCATTGCTAAGAACTTCATTTGGACAACTTTAAAAGACGATTTTCTCAATATTTAGATTTTTTTGCAAGTTTTCAAACAGTTGTATCTCGACCAAATATTGTCCTATTCTAGCGAACCATACATGAAATGGAAAGATTATTTATTTCATTAAAAATGACCCATATGACTGGTTTTGTGGTCCAGGGTCACATATATACACTGATAACTTTGAATGCAATCCACTTTGAATAAAAGCCTCGGCCCACTGCATAAATGCAATGTAAAATACTACACTTTGGGAAAAATAATGCATTCTTAATCTGACTGAAATAATGATAATTTATTGAATAAATCTCTCATTATGCTACATTAACCACCAAATCTTTCCTTCAATTAGCACAGATTGTGTGTTTATTTTTCTTACATTAGAGCTCATGACTTCAGTTTTTAAGTAAAAAAAAAAAAAAAGCATTATTTGTGGACAATTTTCGCAATATTCCAACTAGTTGCCAAGGCAGCATTTTTCATTTTAGTTTATTTTAACTTGATGTACTAAAATAACTAAAACTAAAATAAAACTGCATTAATTTGGACATTTGGACAACTTAAAAGACGATTTTCTCAATATTTAGATTTTTGGCAAATTTTCAAATAGTAATAGTATTAGTAATAGTAATATTAGTAATATATTAATAATATGCATTGCTAAGAACTTCATTTGGACAACTTAAAAGGAGATTTTCTCAATATTTGGATTTTTTTGCACCCTCAGATTCTAGATTTTCAAATAGTCTAATCTCTGCCAAATATTGTCCTATCCTAACAAACCATACATCAATGGAAAACTTATTTAATTTGTTGCATTAAAAATGACTGGTTTTGTGGTCCAGGGTCACATATATACACACTGATAACTTTGAATGCAATCCACTTTCAATAAAAGCATCAGCCAAATGCATAAATGCAATGTAAAATACTACACTATGGGAAAATAATGCATTACTATTCTGACTGAAATAATAATAAAAAATAATCTCATCAGAGAATATACCATGCTTTGGCAATATGTAACTAAGCGGTCTGTAAAAACACTTTATGAAACACCAAAATCTCAAACTTGACAGATGCATGAAAAACTGTGTTTTTGCCTGCAGTGTCTCCCTTTAAGTAAAGATCATGTTCTATGAATATAAACACTACAATTTGGAAAAAATAATGCATTATTAATCTGACTGAAAAAAACATAATGGTACTATTTTCTACTAGCATCACATCGCAAACTCTTTTCACTAAACACCCGCAGTCCATTGTGAGAATTATCATCCGTTATGTCTTAAAACTCTGTCTAAGTAGGCGGCTCAGCAGCATTTGGAACAGATCTGATGGAAACACACACAAACACATCTCATGTTTACAGTGCAGAGAGAGAGAGAGAGAGATGGGTGAGAGAGGCTGGGCGGGTGAAAAATCCTTCAGTGGATGTTTATTTGCTCTCAACACCTCCTAAGCGATCAATATTTTTAATTTGGGGCCAAGTTATTATTTTTCACATCACTGCGCTGGGGAGCAGAGTAAAGTGGCTCATATTTTAGCACTAAAAAGATCGATATGACAGCCTCACCTTCACTGTGGCCCTTACACACACTCACACGGGGCCGAGGGCAGACACACACGCTCCGCACACATCATTATCACACACACACACACACACACACGTGATTTACACACCCCTGCTAAACCAATCTGAACACACACACACCGCATGAGTTTACAAGCGCTTACACACACGTGTGTATGTAGGATCACGCGTGTGCTTTGGTCTCTGAGGGCCGCTCATATCAGATGCATCTGTTTCTATATAATCCATTAGCCGCGTATATATTTCGCTCCAAATTTCTCCAGCGCCTCGCCCTCATAATTCACGTCTGATGGCAGATTCATCGATTGTCGCTCAGCACACATCCAGACGTCTGCATGCGTGTGTGTGTGTGTGTGTGTGTGTGTGTGTGTGTTTAGGAGAGCTTGACTGATGGTGTGTGTGAATTATTGCTCTACAATATTACTCCAGTGACGTCCGGCACATTCGAACGGCCTCGACCGGCTTCGTCCCGCGCTGGAATAAGAGACGCTGGGTTTAGTTTGCGATATTTTAAGCTGGTTATGTTCAGAGTTCACTGCAGAGAATACATCTATGCATGGGTCAAAAGAAATTTACAAAAGTGATTTTATGTCCATAGAAAGCACATTAGATGTCAGTAAAGTGTATTTCAAATTTGCTTTTGGAGAATAAGATGTTACAATTTGGTTTGAAGTAATGTTACATTGTCATTCAGTGTAACAATATCTATGTAAACTTTCAAACAACATGCTTATTTTGACTTGTGCCTTTTTAAAATATATAAAAGATAAGGGAGAATGTTACATTTTATTGTGTTTTAAATGAGTAAAGAAAACCTAAGATAGTGGCAAATTTAAAAAATTTAATTGATTTTTGTTCTATGTTCATAGAAAGCACAGTAGATGTAAGTGAAGTGTACTTTTAAGGTTTCAAATGTTTTTGGAGAATACAATGTTACAATTTGGTTGAAGTAATGTTACATTGTTATTCAGTGTAACATAATATTTATGCTTATTTTGACTTGTGCACATTACAATACATAAATGAATAAGGGAGAATATAAAATGTTATTGTGTTTTAAATGAGTAAAGAAAATGTAGGATAGTGGCAAATTTAAAAAATGTTTACAAATGATTACAGTGTAACAATATTTATGTAAACATTCAAATAAAATGCTTATTTTGACTTGTACATATTAAAATAAATAAAAGATAAGGGAGCATATACAATTGTATTGTGTTTTAAATTAAAAAAAAACAAGGATAGTGGCAAATTTCAAAATGATTACAAATCACTTAAAAATTTTAATTGATTTTTGTTGTATGTCCATAGAAAACACATTAGATATAAGTAAAGTCTACTTTTAAGGTTTCAAATGTTTTTGGAGAATACAATGTTACAATTTGGTTTAAAGTATTGTTACATTGTTATTCAGTGTAACAATATTTATGCAAACATTCAAACAACATGCTTATTTTGACTTGTACATATTAAAATATATAAAAGACTAAGGGAGAATATTAAATTTTATTGTGTTTTAAATGAGTAAAGAAAATGTAGGATTGTGGTTAAATTTTAAAAATGGTTACCAATGATTTAAAAATTGTAAAAAAATATATATATTAAAATATATAAAAGATATATTGTATTTGTATGTAAACACTTTATAATTTATATTATATATAAATATTTTAAATATATATCTAACATTTTTCTTTAATATATACATGTATGAGTGTGTATTTATATATAAACACATAGTATGTAAACAAACTTTTATTTTGAATCGATTTATCGTGACTAATCGTTTTGCAGCTCTAATTTGACGTAAAAAAAATAGATTTTTTCTGATCCCATTGGCGGATTTTTTTCTCATTTTAAGCCTAAACTCACTTATTTTCTCATAAAACCTTCATAAACAAAATATAATTTCAGATTACATCTTGATTTTTGTGTATGTGTTTACACCATATTAACTGTGATTTTTAAAAAATATATATTTTAATTATTAAAAAATAAATTTATTAAATAAATTTAAATAATTTTAAAATAATTTAAAAATAATTAAAAGTAATTGCAATTTATTACAAATAAGTTAATTTATTTTAGTAATTTAAAAAAATACTGACTTTTTGTTTTACAAATAAATAAGTCACCATGTAAACACTATATAATTTAGATTATATATAAATATAAATATTTTACATATAAATCTAACATATTTTTCCTACACATTTGAATCAATTAATTGCGACTAATCGTTTGGAACTCTAAAGTAAAAAAGTTGATTTTTCTGACCCCATTGGCGGATTTTTGTTCTCATTTAAAGCATAAACTCACTGATTTTTTCATAAAACAAAACTTTTGATTCTTGTGTGTTTATACCATATTATTTAATTATTATTTTAATATTTTAATTATTAAAAATATTTTTAAAAATTTATTATTTTAAAAATAAGTCATTGTTAATTTGACCATTTAAAAAAAAATTTAATATTTGTATTTTATTACAAATAAGTTAAATTATTTATTTAGTTATTTTAAATATATATTTTTTATTTTATTTTATTTATTTATACATTTATATATTTTATTTTATTTTTTAAAAAATAAGTTATCCTGTGGCCTGGTTAAGATCCACTGATCTACATTGTTCTTGAGGCTCGATCATGATCATGAGAGCTCAAAAATCATAAAAGAGCAAAAAGTGAAGGGCAAAAGCACTGCAGGACAACATATACACTCCACTTTAATACAGAAATCACTAATAAAAGTTGAGAACAGACAGACTGAATCCTCCTGTATGGTGTGTTATTCTCCTCTTCAGAAGGGCTCTTCTCTGTCTAAGGATTCATGGCATTACAGCGGCTGACACGACTCTAATCCACGCGGGATAACATTCCCCCCAACATCTTATCAGCCGTCAGCGCGACATTCTCCACCGCCGTCATACGACAGAAACGGAGATAAACGGGCAACGAGATTACTCTGAGAATTACAGAAAACACTCACACCGCTGTGGCGTTTCTGCTAGTTCAAGACTTTCTAAGACCTTAACAAATAAAATATTATCACACGCGGTTACAGAACAAACCCTTATGACTTTTAATTAAACAGACTGCAAAATTCAGGGTAAAATTGTCAAGACATGTTGTTTTTAATATTTACTTACAGTATGTACTGAAATTGGTTTCTCATATGTTCTCATATATCAGGATACAAAGTAGAGGCCCATCGATATTGGATTTTGCTGAATTTATTAAGGTGTTTAAAGAAAGTAAATAAAAAGATAACTATGCCAATACTAATAAAAGCTAGGTTAAATAATGTTCTTAGTGTTTCTTTTTGTTTTTAATAGAGAAGATACAAGAGTTTACCTTGACTGAACTGGCAGATACTGTTTATTGTGAGACTAAAATATACTGATTAAAAATGTATGCATGTATATATAATTAAAAAATAATAGTATTTTTAAATAATAAAGATTAAAAAAAATAAATCACACTTAATATGGTATAAAACACAAAAAAATCTTGATGTAAACTTGATTTCTCGTAAAACAAAACTTCTTAAAAATATATGATTTCAGTTTACGTCTTGATTTTTTTGTTTATACCATATTAAGTGTGATTTTTAAAAATATATGTTAATTATTTAAAAATATTTTTATAATAATTTTAAAAATAAGTAATTGTTAATTTGACAATTTTAAAAATAATTTAAAAATATTGTACAATTTAAAATTTATTTTAAATAATACCTTTTTTGTAAATCATTTACTTTATTACAATAAATAAATAGAATTATACATAAATTATTTATTTAGTTAAAAATATATATTTTAATAAAAAAATACTATTTTTAATAATTATTTTAAAAATAAGGCATTGCTAATCTGACGATTTTTAAAATATTTTTATATATTAAATATTTATAAAAAAATTATTTAATCATTTACCTTATTTTATTACAACAAATAAGTTAAATTATTTATTTACTCATTTTAAAAAATCTTTAGTTTTTTTTTCTTCTCATTTTGAGCATACACTCCAAAATGTCTTAAACATCTTGATTTTTTTGTGGTTTTTACAAATATATTTTAATTTAAAAAAAAATATTATTATTTTTTAAATTAATTTATAATTTGCTTTAAATCATTTGCCTTATGACTACAAATAATTTCAATGATTTATTTAAATAAAAATATATAAATTTTAATTTAAAAAATATTATTTTTTTATAATTATTTAAAAAAATAAGTAATTCCTAATCTGACAATTTAAATAAAAAATATTTTTTTTTACAATTTTTTATCATTTACCTTATTTTATTACAGCAAACATGTTAAAATTATTTATTTAAAAAAAATTATAATTAATCATTTTTTGTTTAATAAATAAGTCATCCTGTGGCCTGGTTGATATATACATAATATTTTACAATAATTTAAAAATAATTGTAAATATTTTTTGAGATAGATAGATTGTAAATAATAATCTATTTATATGGAATAATGATAACAAAATGAAGTTGTTCATCATCTGATGCATGTGAGTTTAGCTCGAATTCGTGATTCTCCCAGAGAACGGAGGTTTTTAGCCGCAGGAAGTGGTACATACGCTGGAAACACGTGGTGTTGGTGTGGTCCTAATTAAAGGCGCGGGTCGCGGCGAGAGTCATGGTGCGTTAGCAGGAGAACAGCGTGTCTGCGTTAACGTATTGTGACAGGAACACTTAATATCACACACACGCGAGCGAGAGAGAGAGAGAGAGAGAGAGAGAGAGAGAGAGAGAGAGAGAGAGAGCGCTGTGGTAATAAGGGGCGGACATTAGTGCACATCATTACCCATGAGCCTCTGGGCCCCGGGGCAGAGCGGCATGATAAATATTAATGGTGTGGAACTAGTGAACGGCGGCTGAATGATCAGGGATGCTTCCTCTAATTGACATTTTACCTCCCGTATACTTTACAAGAGCCGTAAAACACGCCTTCGGAGACACGGCTGTCACTCAAACACACACACACACACACACACACCAGATTATGTGTGTTTTTACCATATTAAGTGTGATTTTTAAAAATGCATTTTAATTATTCAAAAATATTTTATATTTTTCAATAAATATTTAAAAAATAAGTCATTGCTAATTTGACAATTTTTAAAAAATAATTTAAAAATAATTTAAAAATAATTTTACATTATTACATTTACCTTATTTTATTACAGCAAATACATTGCTAATTTGACTTTTTTTTTAAATAATTAAAAAAAATAATGTAATTTTTTAATGATAATTTTAAATAGTTTCGTTTTTTTTTAATCATTGACCTATTTAAATAAATATTTTTATTTAACAAAAATATTTAATCTTTTTTAGTAGTTATTTAAAAATTACGTCATTGTTAATTTTTTTTTTAAATAATGCAATAATTTTTAAAAAAAAGTTATCAGGATCATGCTGTTTTTATAATTATTTTAAAAATAAGTCATTGCTAATTTGACAATTTTTTTAAATAATTAAAAAAATAATACAAAAATAATTTTACATTATTACATTTACCTTATTTTATTACAGCAAATGCATTGCTAATTTTTTAATACACTTTTTTTAATAATTACAAAAAATATATTTTTTAATAATAATTTTAAATCATTTAGGTTTTTTTTAATCATTTACCTATTAAAGAACATTAAAAATTGTGTACTTTCTTGTACTCAAGCAAATCTTTGAATTACTTTTACTTGAGTAAAAGAAAGAAAGTACTAGATTTCTAATGTAATTAAGTATTGAATGATATTTAATATGAAACAGTGCCGTAAAAAGTACAATATTGCTTTGGAAGTAAAAGTTTTCTTAAGAAAAACACTATTAAACCACAGACACTTAAAAAGTAGTTTTAAAGCAGAATAAAAAATGAATACTTTAGTACTGTCTACCTCTGATCATACTAAAAATAACAAGTTATTAAAATAAATAGAACACGTTTTGTATATACATACATACACATTAGATTAGAAGTCTTCTTTTCTGAGAAAGAAATCAAAATTAGTAGAGAAATATCTGCAAATGTGGTCAGAAAAGTAAACTTAAAGTAAAAACAAGTTGATTTTTTTGATCCCACTGGCAGATTTTTCTTCTTCTCAGTTTAAGCATAAACTCACTATATTCTCAAAACAAAACTTCTTAAACGAAATATGAGCTTACGTCTTGATTTTTTGTTTATACCAAGTGTGATTTAAAAAATTATATATTTTAATTATTAAAAAATATTTTTTTCAATAATTATTTTAAAAATAAGTCATTGTTAATTTGACCTTTTTTTAAATAATTAAAAATTATGTAAAAAATAATTTTAAATAATAACATGTTTTATCATTTACCTTATTTTATTACAACAAATAAGTTACATTATTTATTTAGTAATTTCAAAAAATATTTTTTTTGTTTAATAAATAAGTCATCCTGTGGCCTGGTTGATATTTTTTCTTCCCATTTTAAGCATAAACTCACTTATTTTGTCATAAAACAAAATGTCTTTTCTTAACTGAGTAAAAGAAAGTACTAGATTTCTAATGTAATTTAGTGTTAAATAATATTTAATATGATACATAGTGCAGTAAAAAGTACAATATTATGCTTTGTGATGTTGTGAAATAAAAGTTCTGATAAACTACAAACACTTGAAAAATATTTTTAAAGCAGAGTAAACAAAATACTTCTACTGTCCGCCTTTAATAATATTTAGAATAACAAGTTATTAAAATAAACAGAATACATTTTTGAGAAGAACAAAAAAAAAAAAAATCAACCAGGCCACAGGATGACTTATTTAAATAGTCAATTGTCAATTATTTTTTTTAATTACTAAATAAATAATTTAACTTATTTGTTGTAATAAAATAAAGTAATTGATTTAAAAATAAATTAAATTTTTTAATTATATTTTTAACATATTTTTTAATTATTAAAAAAGTGAAAAAAATTAACAATGACTTATTTTTTAAATAATTATTGAAAAAAAAACATATTATTGAATAATTTAAATATATTTTTAAAAATCACTTGCTATAAACAAAAACCTCTCTCTCTCTCTCTATATATATATATATATATATATATATATATATATATATATATATATATATATATATATATATATACATACACACACACACACACACTCATTTAAAATTAATAATTAGTTCACATTAAAAATTATGTAAGTACACTAATCATTTTATTTTTAACATATATAACACTTAAAATTACAAGTTACTACAATTAATAAATATAAATATGTAATTTTTTGTTGTCTATATATATATATATATATATATATATATTAGGGCTGTCCCTGAATAGTCGAAGATTCGATGCATCGATATGCGGAGCCTGATTCGACCACCGATCTCACAGTCGAATCTTCGCGGGTGAAACGAGCATCATACCATTTTGCCAATATGGGGGTGCTCAATGTCTAATTGCACACAGAACTACTGGTTTTGTACGGTTATATTAAGTTATATACAGCCTTTGATTATGATAATGCAGTAAAAACAAAAGTGAAAAGAAAGAAGCGTTCAGTAAATATTTTTAACGTGTTTGTGAATAATTCCAACCACCCCTGTGACAAATTTAATTTTCACTTTCTCTGATGCATGACGAGATGAGGACCATCTTGACGCGTTTTTGCAGTTGGAGGCGCCTCTTTTGAATGGTTTTCTGTTGGCAGTGAGCGTTCTGTGCCCTGTTTATGCGCCCCCGGCTGCTGCGCCTCGCGTTTTGCAGGAGCGCTCTGAGCGCCTGAAGTTGAAAAAAAAAAATCAACTCTGAGCGGAAAAACACCCAACGTCATTCGCGTTCTTTTCCATTGTCCAATCGAATGAATGGAGATGCGGGTCTTCTGTTGTGATGGCGAAATTTTACCGTTGCTTTAAAAAGTCCGGAGACTGCAAGAAATGGAGGAGAAACCTTTGGTGTCTATCGTGGGTAACCCGGAGCTGTATTATTTAGGGTTTCTGCTAATATGACAGTTTACTTAACAGCAAAAAACTAAGTTAGAGCACTCGCGCTATAATCCTTTGAATTGACTGACAGGACAGCTGTTTTGGTCGTTGCTTAGCAACATAAAAAAACCGCAGCACACTGCTCTTTCATTAAAAGTCACCAAAAAAGGCAGTGCTGTGCGCCTCGCGTTTTTAGAACTAAAAGACGCGTTCTGTGTTTTTATTTAAACCTAAATAAGTTTGTCTGTCAGTTGGCAGGCAGTTTTGGTCGCTTATAAAATAAAATAAAAATAGTTTTACCCTCCTGCTGACTATAGTGTCGTGCCCCTCCCAACCCATTCACACACGCACATAAGCCTAGATGATTCGACTATCGGTCGACTATAGAAAGATTCGAAAATTCTGATTCGACTATGAAAATTCATAGTCGGGGACAGCCCTAATATATATATACACACACACACACACACACACACACACACACACACACACACACACACACACGCTCATTTAAAATTAATAATTAGTTCACATTAAAATGTATACATACACAAAAAAATATTTTAATTATTAGTTTTAGATATATAAACTAACGATTTTTTATCATATATATTATATATATTTTTGGGGGGGGATTTAATAAACATACATATACAAAGAGAGAGAGAGAGAACAAATTTTTTTTGTTATATACTTATAAGGAACTAATCATTTTTGTATTGCAGGATTAATATTACAAGATAAAAATGAAAGGTTTCACCAGAGAGCTAGATGTCCCTCAGTAAACAGTAAATACTGTCTGTCTCTCTGTCTTTCTCTCTCAACTCACATTATCTGAAAATTGACAGGTCGAGCAGACAACAAACAGTTACCCGAGAAAAACAAATGCAGGCGCGAGCGTCCCGTTAAATGGCACGTGTCTGTCTGAACGCACGTTTATTGACTGTCTGATACTCAGTAAACTCTCTGATCGCCACAAATACAGCAGACAAACATTTACTGAAAAACAATGCTGCTTTTGCCTCGTTTTCTAGTACAAATATCTAGAGATTCTTCAATCGAGACACATTTACTGAAGATGCAAAAAAGGCATTAGATAAGAAGTTTGTTAATGACAAATTGATCAAAATAATGAGTTAAAACATGAACAGATATCTGCAAATGGGGTCAAAAAATATCTTTTCTTGATGTTTCATCATTTTGAGCATAAACTCACTTCACTTTGATGTATTTTTCAGAAATCAAGACTTTGTACACTGAAAAAAAATTATTCATTGAATTTACAAAAAATAAATAAATAAGGTAAGTGGTTGCAATCAATTTATTTTAGCTGCATTTAAATAAAAAAATGTTAACATTTAGTAAAACTAAACTTGTTTATTTAACCCTCTGGACCTCTTCTGTCATTTTTGAACGAAATATTTTATGTATTTACATTTTAAAAATCTGAGCTTCATGGGACTGAGATGAAACTTGGTGACTTTTGTTGCATTAGCTATGTGAGCACACACACACATTAAAAAATGAGATGATTCTGATGTGTTAAAGGGTCACACTTGGCTCCTTCACAGTCAAAAATGACAGACAGGAAAAAAAAAATAGGAATATGAAAAACTGCAATAATTCAGAGAATCTTTTGGTGGTACCAGCTACAAATCAGCCACTGTGCTGAAAAAAAAAGTGTTCAGCAATCAAGCAATTTTAATGTGAAATATTGCATTTATTGAAAATTAATAAATAATTAAATACAAAAACAAAATATTCTAGTAGAAAAAAATTGTTCATTAAAATTGTATAAATATTGCACAGTGTCATAAAAACTCCTCAAAATTCTAAATAATAATCACAAAATATTATTTAACCAAAATGTATCTCATTGATTTCCCTAAATAAAAAAATAAAAAAGTTACTTTAAGGCTTCGGTCACTTTTGACTGCAAAGGAGCCATGTGCGACTCATAAACGAAGAGGCCCAGTGGGTTAAATGTAGCTAAAACTAATTGATTTCAACCACTTACCTTAAAAAAAAAATTGTGTAAATTAATTTTCTTCTTGCCTAAATATTTGTACTGGAAAACAAGACAGAAAAACTAAGGAAGTACATCATTTTGGCCAGTGTTCAGAAAGTTAGAAACATCACAAAATGTTTCAGATTTATATTTGAAACATTATTCATGCATTTATATTTCAATGTGCATGAATGACCTGTTAAGCTTTTATAAATATCTCATACAAAGTATCAAGCAAACATCTTTTAAAAATAGCAAAATATTATCATCTTGAGTAATGTATTTCTGCTGAAGGACAGTATTTCCCCGCTCCTCTAAATTTATTTCTGGGTTTCTACTTCCATCTAGTGGCAACAGCAGGAAACTCAATCTAACTTTGGACCACTGATTAAATATTTGTCATCTTTAAACAAAACCCAGCAGATCTCATCAATAATCACTAAAAAAATCAATAACTTCAACTCATAAACATCCTATTTATAGCCAATCCTGCTTGTGCACATTTACACACATAAAGCTATAAACACTGAGAGCAAATCTCAACTATGTTGTGTCCAAACATAAACATATCGTACAGCTCTAATAACAAGACCTTAAGATCTCATAAAGATTTGAAGATCATGGTAAATGTAACTTATTTTGTCTTCTGGGAAACATGTATCTTCTTTGGCTTATGAAGTGTAGCACCAAATATAAAAAAAAGATACTTTGTACACATCTCTATTCTGTTCAAAAGTTTTCACCCCCGGCTCTCAATGCCTGGTTTTTCCTTCTGGAGCATCAGTGAGTGTTTGAACCTTCTGTAATAGTTGCATATGAGTCCCTCAGTTGTCCTCAGTGTGAAAAGATGCATCTCAAAATCATACAGTCATTTTTGGAAAGGGTTCAAATACACAGAAATGCTGGAAAAACCAACAAAAAAAAGATGTATCTGAAGAACAGCAGGCAGTTTAACTGTTCAGGACAAACAAGGGACTCATGAACAACTATCACTAAACAAAAAACACAGCTGTGGATCATTCAGAGAACAACACAGTATTTAGAATCAAGGGGGTGTAAACTTTTGAACCAATGTTTACTATATGTAAACATCTTTAATGGGAAATATCTTACTCAGGTCAGTACTAAATAAAAAATAACATGCCTTTTGTATGAGAATCTCTCTTATTTTGCTAAAACAATTAACATTTCGCAGATTCTGAAAGGGGGGTGTAAACTTTTGACCTCAACTGTATCAAACATTACAAGATTCAAACACACGTGATTCAATTTACGCTTCTTAAAAACCCAATTATCTCAGATAATATATGAATTCAATATTGTATATAGTTTGTTTTTGCACTGTTCTATTTTTATCTTGAAAGTTTGGAATCAGGTTTAAAAAAAATGCTCATCAAAGTTTTATTTATTTGATCAAAAATACAGAAAAATAAGTAATATTATGAAATATTATTGCAACTCAAAATCCCATTTTTTATTTGAATATACTTTAAAATATAATTTATTTCTGTGATGCAAAGCTGATTTTTTACTCCAGTCTTCAGTGTCACATGATCCTTCAGAAATCATTCTAATATACTGATTTATTACCTTTATTATCAGAACTAGTTGTTGGAAACAGTTGTGCTGCTTAATATGTTTTTGGAACCTGTGATACTTTTTTTCAGGATTCCTTGATGAATAAAAAGTTAAAAAGAACAGCATTTATTCAAAATAGAAATCTTTTCTAACAATAGAAGTCTTTACTATTACTTTTTTATCAATTGAACACATCCTTGCTGATTAAAAGTATTAATTTCCTTCAAAAAGAGAAAGAAAGAAAAAATTTACTGACCTCAAACTTTGAACAAGGTGTTTATTGTTACAAAATATTTCTTTTATAAATAAACGCTGTTCTTTTTAACATTTTATTAATCAAGGATTTTTTTTGAAAGTATCACAGGTTTCCAACACTGATAATAAATCAGTATATTAGAATGATTTCTGAAGGATCATGTGACACTGAAGACTGCAGTAATGATGCTGAAAATTCAGCTTTGCATCACAGAAATAAATTATATTTTAAAGTATATTAAAATAGAAAACCACTATTTTAAATTGCAATAATATTTTACAATTTTACAGTTATTTTTCCATATTATTAATCAAATAAACATAGCCTTGATGAGCAGAAAAGTCTCTAATCTCTCATGATCCCAATTTTTTTTGAGTGGCAGTGTAAGATTAAATCACATGAAACAGCAAACACCACAAGAATTAGAAACATGTGATTCAATTTTATGCTTCCGAACAAACCTAAACCAAATGTTCCTGCTTAAATGACTGAAATAGGTTGTGCAGATATAAAGCAGACATGTGTCATTCATATTAATCATACACTACTATTATTAAATGTGTAAAACAATGAGCAGAAACTTGTGAGCAGTCATTTATAGCTGCAATAAATCACCAGCCAGGAATCAGAAGACCAGTGGCGCCCTCTAGTGGTTCTACAGTGAATCTACAGACAGAAACTACAGAAAAAACCCCTAAAACAAACACACATGACTGAGAAACTTACTGTGAACTGCTCCTGGGATTTGTAGTTCTTGTCGAGGTAGACGCAAGCACGGTTGAAGTCCTTCATAGCATCACTGGACAGCAGCTCTCTGACAAAACAATACAAAACACACGTTTATCAGGCTTTTATGGCTCATATAGTCAAAATATAAAAAAACAGCTCAAACTGAGCAAAAATACTGATTTTTTGGTATAGAATTTACAGTGGACTTTCAGCACTCAGACAGCTATAAAAATCAAATAATGATGTAATAATACATGTATGGGTCAAAGACGCAGAAGGGTTTAAGCAAAAAACAATAAGTGTAATACTGCTTTAAATTGTTGTTTTTCCAAAAAAAATTTAAAAAGTTTTCTGTTTAATGTAATTGCATTTCAGTTTTTGTTTTTCTGAGCAAAAAATAAATATAATATATTTTTCCCTGATTTACAGAAGACACCCACTAAAATGTCATTCAGTGTCAATCTTGTCAGACATATTTACAACAAAAATCAATTTATGTCAGATTAAAAGATGAATTACTTTCACCCCAAATACTAATTTAAAAAAAAGTAATCATTTAAAACAATAAAATGTAATAGTTTCCCTTATTTTATCTATTTTATTATGTACAAGTCAGAATAAGCATGTTGTTTGAATTTTTACATAAATATTGTGTTACACTGAATGACAATCTAACATTATTTCAATCAAATTGTAACATTTTAATCTCCATAAACATTTGAAACCTCAAAAGTAGACACTTTACTTACATTTAACATGCCTTTTATGGACATAAAAACACTTTTGTAAAGACATATTAATGTCTGTGACCCATATACACTTTTTTGAAAATTGAATATAGTACTTTTAAACTGTAAAAAAAAAACTGTTTTTAGTACTTTTAATAGTCCTTTTAGTAATTAATATTTAGTAAAACTTATTATTTTTTTAATACACATTTAAATAAATAGAGTAAAAGCTCAATTTTATTCAGAGACTGAAACTGAGCAAAAAAAAAAAAAAAAAAAAAAAATAATTGGTACAGAATTTACAGTGGACTTCCAGCACTCAGACGGCTAAAAATATCAAATAATTATGTAATATTTAAATATAAGGGTTAAAAATGAAAAAGGGTTTAAGCAAAAAACAATAAGTTTAATACTGCTTTAAATTGTTGCTGTTTTTCCCAAAAAAATCTAAAATATTTCTGTTTAATTTCAATGCATTTTTGTTTATGTTTTTCTGAGCAAAAAATAAATATCATACGTTTTTCCTTGATTTACAGAAGACACCCACTAAAATGTCATTCAGTGTCAATCTTGCCAGGCATATTTACATCAAAAATCAATTTATGACATGTTAAAAGATGAATTACTTTCAGCCCAAATACTAATTAGTTTTAAAATTTGCCACTATCCTAGGTTTTACTCATTTAAAACATAATAAAATATAACATTTTCCCTTATTTTGTATATTTTAATATGTACAAGTCAGAATAAGCATGTTGATTGAATTTGTACATGAATATTGTGTTAAACTGAATGACAATCTAACATTATTTCAAACAAATTGTAACATTTTATTCTTCAAAAGCATTTGAAACCTTAAAAGTAGACACTTTACTTACATTTAACATGCTTTCTATGGACATAAAATCACTTTTTTTAAAGTTCTTTTGATGTGGACATCTTAACATCCTTGACCATTTTTGTTGAAAATTTAACATAGTACTTTTAAACAGTAAAAAAGTGTGTAATTATTTACACAAACTCTTAATAGTACTTTTAATAGTCCTTTTAGTATTTAATATTTAGTAAAACTTATTATTTTTTAATACACATTTAAATAAATAGAGTAAAAGCTCAATTTTATTCAGAGACTGAAACTGAGCAAAAAAAAAATAAAAAATGGTACAGAATTTACAGTGGACTTCCAGCACTCAGACGGCTGAAAATATCAAATAATTATGTAGTATTTAAATATAATTGTCAAAGAAGAAAAAGGGGTTAAGCATAAAAACAATAAGTGTAATACTGCTTTAAATTATTGTTGTTTTTCCCAAAAAAATATTAAAACGTTTAATTTAATTGCATTTCTGTTTTTGTTTCTCTGAGCAAAAAATAAATATACATTTTCGCCTGATTTACAGAAGACACCCACTAAAATGTCATTCAGTGTCAATCTTGTCAGGCATATTTACAACAAAATTCAATTTATGACATATTAAAAGATGAATTACTTTCATCCCAAATACTAATTAGTTGTAATTCTACATTTTACAAATGACAAATTTGCCACTATTTTGATTTTGACCAGTTGTCAGTAAGGATTATTTATTTACTTATTTAAATCACAATAAAATGTATTTTATCTATTTTATTATGTACAAGTCAGAATAAGCATGTTGTTTGAATTTGTACATGAATATTGTGTTACACTGAATGACAATCTAACATTATTTCAAACAAGTTGTAACATTTCATTCTCCAAAAACATTTGAACAACATAAAATGGTCAAGGATGTTAAGATGTCCACATCAAAAGAACTTTAAAATAGTGATTTTATGTCCATAAAAGGCATGTTAAATGTAAGGAAAGTGTCTACTTTTAAGGTTTCAAATGTTTTTGGAGAATGAAATATTTCTTACTGACAACTGGTCAAAATCAAATAGTGGCAAATTTGTCATTTGTAAAATGTAGAATTACAACTAATTAGTACTTACTGTAATAAAAAAACTGTATTATTGTTGTACAGTGTGATAAAAAATATAGTAAGGGCTAAGTTTAGGGTTGGGTAGGTGTAGGTGTAGATGTAAAAAAAAAAACACAATCTAATAGGTAAAAAATATACATATACGTATATATATCTATGGTAGCCAGTGTTTCCCCTGCGTTTCCATGGATTAAATGAAAAGAAATGTGTGTTTCATAGAATATAATGAATACCATGGTAATGCTGTAGTATTTTGTAGTCAATTAGTCTCTGGTTGTGGTTTAGTTTTTCTATGGCGTCTGCAGGTTGTGCTGAATAAACAGTGCGGTTGAGCTACTCAGGTGTGTGTGTGTAAATATTGTCTTTGTCCTTTAATAATGAGATGATATATATGGAAAACACACACACACACACACACACACACACACACACACACACACACACACACACACACACACACACACACACACACACACACACACAGGAGCTGGAGCCGCTGTTTGATCAGGAACCGGATTCACACTTCGGGTTTGGGTGAAACAGCTCCAGGAGCCGATGAAGACTCACTTGATGAAGCTGTCCACGTGTGCCATGGACGCTTCGTAATTCTTGCCTCCGACCTCCTGACAGTGAAGCGCCACGAAGTGCGGCCGGTGAGCTTGAACTGTCTGTAGATGAGAAGAGAAAGAGACGTGAGACATGCTGGAGATGAAGAATAAAGCATCAAAAGCATCAAATAAAACACATGTTGAACAGTTTCTAACATCAGTTTACATTATATGCCAGATACTTTTATCCACTGAAGTTGTGCATTTTATCAGTTCATGTATTCATGAGCAATAACTCCAAATCAGATGAAGAAACGATTTCAGCACAGGGGTATAATTTTTTAACTTTAACTTGATGTACTAAAAAAATAAAACAACATTTATTAAAAACTGAATTACAAAAAAATGTAATTTTAATTGCAATTAAAAGACGACTAAATGACCTAAACCTTTTACTAAAATTATATATATATTATTATATATTATTATATTATATTAATATATATATATATATATATATATAAAATTTTAAAAGTTTTCTGTTTAATGTAATTGCATTTTTGTTTTTGTTTTTCTGAGCAAAAAATAAATATAATATATTTTCCCCTAATTTACAGAAGACACCACTAAAATGTCATTCAGTGTAACAATCTTGTCAGACATATTTACAACAAAAATCAGTTTATGACATATTAAATGATGAATTACTTTCACCTCAAATACTAATTAGTTTAAAAAAAAGTAATCATTTAAAACACAATAAAATGTAATATTTTTCTCTTATTTTACTTATTTTAATATGCATAGGTCAAAATAAGCATGTTGTTTGAATTTTTACATAAATATTGTGTTACACTGAATGACAATGTTACATTATTTCAATCAATTGTAACATTTCATTCTCCAAAAACATTTGAAACCTCAAAAGTAGACACTTTACTTACATTTAACATGCCTTTTATGGACATAAAAACACTTTTGTAAAGACAAATTAATGTCCTTGACCCATACACACTTTTTTTGAAAATTGAATATAGTACTTTTAAACTGTAAAAAAAAGTGTAAATATTTACACATTTACTGTTTAATAAGATGAAGAAACGAAAAAATGTAATTTTAATTGCAATTAAAAGATGACTAAATGACCTAAACCTTTTACTAAAATTATATATATATATATATATATATATATATATATATATATATTCATTTCTTAAAGATATATATATACACATACTTATACATAACAAACAAAACATAAAATACTATAAATATTGTAATATTAAAATTTTATTAATATGATTTAAGATCAAATAAACACGTAAAACAGCCAAACAATAAAGATGTACGCTGACTATTTATTATTTTAATTAATTTTCTAAAATAACATTTAAATATATATATCTATATACACTTGTTTAAAATTTGTGTAGATTCATTAAAAATTCAATATTAGTGACAAGTGACACGAATAAAGTAATTGTAAAAAATTACTATTATAACAAATACTAATGGTTTAGGATTATTATATTTATTAATATATAGTACTTTTAAACGGTTAAAAAAAATGTGTTAATATTTACACATTTACTGTTTAATGGTACTTTTAATAGTACTTTTAGTATTTAATATTAAGTAAAAATTCTATCTTTTTTTATATAAATGTATAAAATAAACACCTAAACCAGCCAAACAATAAAGATGTAAGCTGACTATTTCTTAATTAATTTGCTAAATAAAAATATCAAATACATATTATGTAATATTTAAATATATTTATACACACTTTTTTAATGTGTGCATATTTATTAAAAAATTAAATTTTAGTGACAAGTGACACGAATAACAAAATAATTGTAAATAATTATTATCAAATATACTAATTGTTTAGGATTATTATATTTATTATCATATTACCGTTATAAATATAAGTTAGTAATATTATTATGGTACTACATAACATGTAGTACTTTTAAAAAAGTAAAAAAAAGTGTAAATGTACACATTTACTGTTTAATAGTACTTTTAATAGTACTTTTAGTATTTAATATTTAGTAAAAATCTAATCTTTTTATATACACATTTAAATAAATGATAAAATAATTAACTATTATAAATAAATGATTTTAAATAATTATTAAATAAACATAATAAATGAATATAAATAGTGTAAGACTATGAAGTGGTCCAGCAGAGTCGGTGTGTGCACTGCTGAGGGAGCGTCTGTTCGCGTTCAGCAGGAGGTGTGGACCCGAAGGAGAAAATCCATACGGCAGTGAATTACTCGTTCGCAGGCGCCGCGGGTCAAGGCTGTGGCCGCGGGTGGAGTCTACATCAGTGTCAGGGAGGATTTGTGAGGTGCGGGACAGAGCCGGATCCAGACCCGCATTATTCCAGCTAAAAGCCGAATCAAATCAAAGTAGATGTGCGGCAATAACGCTATAGATTTCCCATCAGCCCATGGCCTGTGGTTTCCTCTGATGGACTCCTGTGATTAGTGGAGCTCTCAGCGTACGGACACACGGATAACACTGCTTCACACCTCTGTGTGTGTAAGACTCATTCATCATGATCATGCAAACAACCTAAAGTCCATTATGATTATGAATAAAAAATAAAGCACTTCTGACAGTATTACAAGTTCTTCAAGGTCTTGCAAGTTCGTTAAGAAGTTATATAATATATAAATATTAGATTAAAAACTTGAGAAATAAAATAAAAAACACTGGGTCTATTAGGAGGCCTCAGCAAAATATAAATAAAATAAAATAAAACAAAATAAAATAAAATAATCACTAGGTCTATTAGGAGCCCTCAACAAAATAAAATAAATAAAATAAAATAAATAAAATAAAATAAAATAAAATAAAATAAAATAAAATAAAATAAAATAAAATAAAATAAAATCACTAGGTCTATTAGGAGGCCTCAGCAAAATAAAATAAAATAAAATAAAATAAAATAATCACTAGGTCTATTAGGAGGCCCCAGCAAAATATAAATAAAATAAAATAAAATAAAATAAAAAATAAAATAAAATAAAATAAAATAAAATAAAATAAAATAAAATAAAATAAAATAAAATAAAATAAAATAAAATAAAATAAAATAAAATAAAATAAATCACTAGGTCTATTAGGAGGCCTCAGCAAAATAAAATAAAATAAAATAAAATAAAATAAAATAAAATAAAATAAAATAAAATAAAATAAAATAAAATAAAATAAAATGACTGTGTCCATTAGGAGGCCTCAGCAGAAGATCAAATTTGAATCATTTTACATTAAATTTCAACAAGCTTAAACAACTAAAAATAAAGCTTTAAGCTGATATTTTTCTTAATTTAATTAATTGGCTTAATGGCTGTAATTTTAATCAAGAATCAGGATTCGTGTGAACTTGGGAAAACTGGGATAATCTCTAATTATTTCCAAACCTATAAGAGTCTTAATGTTTTTAATTATAACAGTAATAAAATTAATAAAATGTGAAATGAAAATTTGTCAAGTTTCACGGAGATATTGCCAGTATAAATAAATAAACTTATTTTGAAGCAATATAATAAAATATACGAACTTAAATAACTTAACCTAATAAAATAAAAATTAAACCTAAATAGTAAAATGTAATATATATATAATACTAGTGACAAAAGCACATAACATGATTACATAACATGATTTTGTCACTAGTAAAATTTACACACACAAAAAAAATCACAAAAACATGCATTAAAAACGTTCATAAGAGGGCCTCAACACAAGATTAAAATCAAATTAAAAACATTTTACAAATAACTAAAAATCTAAATGTAAACTGATATTTTTCTTATTTTAATTAATTGGCTCAATAACTCTCATTGATAATAAAATCGCAAATATCATTGAAATCTGCTTTAGAGGAGAAAATAAATAAATATATTTTTTTCTTTTCCTTGCTGTTTATGTTTACACTAAAAAACATTCAGTTCTTGAATTTTGGAATTATACACTTTTGTTTAATTTTTAATAATTACTCCTAGCTTCTGTACAGTAAATAAAAAAACTGTCTGGAGTCTAAAAACCTTCATTTCTGTTCAGACCAACAGAATAACTAAACATGAGTGTTTACTGTCATATAAAAGTGCTATTAATAACAGCTGTCACCACGTGTTAAACTGTGTAAATGCTAAATAAATATTAGCAAGCCATTAAACGCCTGTAAAACAGCAGGAGACACTCGGACAAAAAGATGCTTGAAAAAAAAAACATCAAAACAAAACAAACAGATCATCAGATCTGGATTATATATATATATATATATATATATATATTTTTTAATTATTATATAACATCTTGAGGAACTTGTCCTCAAGTCCACAATTATCCGTCAACAAACATCTGTCATTTCTATTTGTCTACTAAACTACTGTTGCATCATTTCATCAGAAGCCTTTAGATCAAAGTTTTTTAAGGCCATGAGAAACAAATATAGTCACGTTTCACTGACAAACATGTTCTTGTATCAACGCCATATGATCATATTTCAGCTGTCTGTGTGAAATATTGATCATGTGTAATATTGTGTAATATAGCGTGTGTCTAATGGGACGCTTAATGTGTTTAACGAGCAAATAATGAGGGATCTCTGTCAATGAAAATCTGCTGATTGAAATGAAGCATCACACGTCCGACACATTAAACACGTTTATTAATCAGCATTATTAGTCACAACGTCAGTAAACACATCACTCATGACAACTAAAACAGCTTTTATATGAGAATAGAGAGTAGAGCAAGGAGTGTTTTTTATTACCCTTGATAAACTATTACAGTTATTATTAATATATTGAACTTTTGAAGCCTTTTTTAGAAATGTAACTTTTTTTGCCAGTTGTTTTTTTTTTATGTCTATATAGTTTTTTATTAATTGCTATTTCAGTTTTTGTTATTTTAGAACTTCACGTTAATCTGAAAAAAGGGAAAAGCCAGCTTGTTTTTTTTCAGTTTACATCAAGTTATGAAAATGTTTTTTTATGGAGCTCATATTATGACAAAACTTTTTGAATTTGAATTGTACAAATTTGAATTATTGACAAGTGTCATTTCACAAAACTGAATATTATATGGTATTTAACATAGTTCTGAATTCGATTTTTTAAAACTTGAATATTGAACATTTGAAAATAGACACTCGCGACTGCCGCGTCCCGTGTGAAAAGGCCTGAAGTGATTTGTGCTGTTTTGGGAAAGACATTGCTATAGTTGCAAACAACAAGATCACATTTGATTTCATTAAAAATAAACACAACAGAAATGTACTATATGTGTTCTTCTATTTATAATTCATAGTCCCATGAATAGTCTTAATGTCAGGCACATCTCTGTATTTTTTTTTTATTTTTTTTTATTTTTTTTGATTGATCATACTAGGAGAATTCCATTACATGATCTTCGTTTTCAACACTACCGACAAATGTTCTATTTGTTGTTAAAAATCTGGTTAAAGGACATGACATATTTTATCTCTGGCGGCGCCTGACGCAAAGAGACGTAAGTGGCAGTATTTTGGCTGCAGGAGCACCGCTTGCCTGTTAACGGATCGGTTCTTTATATTTCATATTTGTATATTATTATTATTAAACAGTAGGCTAATACAATAGGCCTAATTTTATAATAATTATATTAACTGGTTAGGGCTATATTTATAGGCTATATTTATTGTTTTATATGCTTATTTCCCTTTCAGTTCGTGTAGTGCTTTAATTAACTCTCTGTATAATTATGCTAGTATTATTAATATGCTAAAATATTTTGCAAATACTGTAAACGCCTGACAATTATGCCAATTAAGTTTTTACTTTATTAATGTATTTACCCCAGTTTGTGACGATAAATGAGCATGTTGTGTTCATTGTGTTTCAAATGAAACTGCGTGAATGATTTATTCCTTAACTATAAAAATGTAATAGTTTATCAATAAGCCGAAATTAAATATGTTATATTCACCCTTTAATCTGCACTTCCAGTAAAAATTCCTCGTCGGCAAAACTTTCAGAACCTGAAGTCAAGAGATCTCAAGTATGATGCAAAGCTATAGACAACTAACACAACCTTTTATAGCCCGCATACTAATAACAGCCTAGATATGTATGTAGTCTAATTTGTTGGGGAGTCGCTCTCCAAACATCGGGTATTAAAATTGCCTTTGAATACGCGTGCACGCGTTTTGCATTCAGTTTCGTTTTACGCAAAGCCGTGTAACTATGTATACACTGCCATCTTGTGGCCACGACATATTATCACGCTCCCACGAGTTAATATGATGTTCCCACGAAATAATAACTTGTGGCCACGGCGTATTATCACGTACCCACGAGTTAATATGTTGTGACCACGGCAAAACTAGCCTAAGTGAACCAAACATGCCCCCTCTCGGTCACAGTAAATGCTTCGTTCGACTTTTCGTAGATCATCTACTCTTCCCTGTGCATAACCTCTGACCTACTTTCTGTACGATCTGAATTTCTGCGCTTTGAATTTTGAACACTGAATTTGATGTTCCGAATTTTTTTTTTCATCTTGAAAACTTGAAGTTGTTTTTTTAAAAACTGTATATTTGAAGTCTTAGAAATCGGAACAAAAATCTGCTGTTTGAAAATACATGTCTATTTGAAAATCTGCGATTTGAAAATTCAGTTGTGTTCAATTTCAAATGTTCAATATTCAAGTTTTAAAAAATCGAATTCAGAACTATGTTAAATACCATATAATATTCAGTTTTGTGAAATGACACTTGTCAATAATTCAAATTTGTACAATTCAAATTCAAAAAGTTTTGTCATAATATGAGCTCCATATTTTTTAGGGTTTAATTTTTATTTTAGTTAATGATAATAACCCTGTCAATTAAATTAAATTAAAATAAATGAAAACAAAACACTGGGTTAAACAAACTAACTACATTAAATTAAAAATATATATATATTAAATTAAATTAAATTAAGTCTATTAGGAGGCCTCAGCAAAATAAAATCAATAAAATAAAAAAAATAAAAATAAAATAACCCTGTCAATTAAATTAAATTAAATTAAAATAAATTAAATTAAAACAAAACACTGGGTCTATTAGGAGGCAACAGCATTTCATAAAATCAATGAAATTAAAAAATAAAATAAAATAAAATAAAATAAAATAAAATAAAATTTAAATTTAAATTTAAATTTAAATTTAAATTTAAATTTAATTAAACAACATTGGATCCATTAGGAGGCATCAGTAATAATAATAATAATAATAATAATAATAATAAAATAAAATAAAATAAATTAAAACAAAATGAATGAATTTGCCTCCGCAAAATAAATAAAATAAAATTAAATTAAGTTAAAATAAATTAAAACACTGGGTCTATTAGGAGGCATCAACAAAGTAAAAAATAAACAAATAAAACAAAACAAAACTGCTAGGAGGCCTTAGCAAAATAAAATCAAATAAAATCTGTCGCTCACAGGCCTCATATTCCAGTTTAAGCGGCTTTATTCCCAGAAAATGAGTCTCAGGGTTTCTCAGTATCAAACTAAACAAGGGCTGAAAATCTGCTGATATGATGTGAGCAAACCTACACGAGAAACACAGAGAGAGAGACAGAGAGAATAAAATAAAGCAGCTTTCCATGACGTCACTGCAGCTCAAGCTTGGCAGGAGTTTACAGGCCTTCCCCGAACACACTCTCTCACACACTCTCTCACACACACACACACACACACACACACACACACACACACACGATCACACACACGATCACACACACACACACACACACACACACACACACACACACACACACACACACACACACACGATCACATGATACACTCCCAACAACCAGTTACTGTTACAGCAGAGATTCAGTCTGAACACAAACTGAACTCATCAGCACAAAACACACAATCAATACCGCAGTCAATCATTCTGATCAGGAACACTCACTTCAGACTGTCATTTATATATATATATATATATATATTTGAGCCTGGAGCACAAAACCAGTCTTAAGTAGCACGGATGTATTAGTAGCAATAGCCAAAAGTCAAACTTACTCATTTTTTAAGGCTCTATAAAATCTGTATCTTTTTCCCCCCAAATTCCATTTTTTTCCATTTAAATTTTTCTCGACCTCTTTTAAAGAGTTCAATTAAATTCTATTAATCAAAAAGCATAAAATAATGCAATTTTCACAGCAATTGATTAAGAGCTTTTAGGGCCCTATGAAATTTTCATTTTTTCTTGCCTTGTTTTATTGTCAAATTCTATGTTTTAGCAGGTCTAATTATTTGAATGCATGCTTATTTTTTTTTCAAAATTATTCTTAAAATAGCTTAAAAACTGTTTTTCCTCTCAAAAATTATGCGTTGTGTATTTAAAATGTTTTGGTTATGAAATGAAGGGATAAAAATTTTTATTTAACTTTTATTAATTGAAAATTAAGAAAACGTAATTTTTTTGGCCAACAAAGAGGATTTACTTTTAAAATTAAACATGGAAGAAATCTGTGTGATTATAACCTAGAAAATAATGTTTGTTTTACTTTAGTAGTAGTATAGCTTTTAATATATATATCTGGCACGATGTTTTAAAACAGACTTTTTTTTAGATGGGTTGTTGTGACCACCTTTACCGTCGTGTGTGTATTTGATATGATGCTAGTTTTACTCAAATGGAGCTTTTATTATGCTAAACTCGAGTGCTTCCTCTTCTTCCGCTCATGCGTATGTTCATACTACTATAGATATATTTGAGTGTGTTGAACATTCAGTTATAATGCAACTCTGTGCGTTCGTCACCTGTCTAATAAAATCCATAACATATTAAAGCGTCTTCAGGGTTTCCATGTTTTCTACAAAATAAAGCACACTCAGAGGACAGGTGTTTCAAGATCAGAAGACTCAATGAGAGTGTGTCTTGTCTTTTTTGTCAGTCAAAATAAGCAAAGGGAAATCAGTGTGTTCTGCAGGTAAATGCAGGTATAATCCGCTCTGGAGTGACAGCAGCTCA
>NC_133362.1:2742209-2762216 GCF_049309525.1 Garra rufa | reverse complement strand
TTCCTCTTCTTCCGCTCATGCGTATGTTCATACTACTATAGATATATTTGAGTGTGTTGAACATTCAGTTATAAGTGCGTTCGTCACCTGTCTAATAAAATCCATAACATATCCATAACATAAGCGTCTTTAGGGTTTCCATGTTTTGTACAAAATAAAGCACACTCAGAGGACAGGTGTTTCAAGATCAGAAGACTCAATGAGAGTGTGTCTTGTCTTTTTTGTCAGTCAAAATAAGCAAAGGGAAATCAGTGTGTTCTGCAGGTAAATGCAGGTATAATCAGCTCTGGAGTGACAGCAGCTCAGAGACGCAGGTTTGATTAGGAAATGTGTTCGTAAATCCTTCAACACCGAACACACAAACAACATCAACAAACAACACAAATACTGAATCAGCTAAATAAAATGACGTAAGTGATATTCTGTTGCTTTCTTTAAAAGCCTAAACTTAATATATAAATCAGTCAAATCATTTAACGTAACGTGGCAAATAAATAAATATTCTAGAATATATATATATGTGACCCTGGACCACAAAACCAGTCATAAGGTTAAATTTTACAAAACTGAGATATACACATCATATGAAAGCTCAATAAATAAGCTTTCTATTTATGTATGGTTTGTTAGGATAGGACAATATTTGGCCGAGATACGTCTATTTGAAAATCTGGAATCTAAGGGTGCAAAAAAATCAAAATACTGAGAAAATCACCTTTAAAGTTGTCCAAATTAAGTTCTTAGCAATGCATATTACTAATCAAAAATTACATTTTGATAGGTTTACAGTAGGAATTTTACAAAGAATCTTAATGGAACATGATCTTTACTTAATTTCCTAATGATTTTTGACATAAAAGAAAAATCAATCATTTTGACCCATACAATGTATTTTTGGCTATTGCTACAAATATACCCCAGCGACTTAAGACTGGTTTTGTGGTCCAGGGTCACATATATATATATATATATATATATATATATATATATATATATATATATATAAGATTATTTTATTTTTGGTCACACCATGCTAACTGCATTAAATAATCATGATTACAATATTAACTAAAATAACTGACATTTTTAAGCAGCCCTAATAGCTCTCAGAACCGTAGGGCCCTATGAAATCCGTTTTATTTTTTCCAAACTCTGTTAGAATTTTTCTGGATGCCTTTTTTTTTTTTTTTGAATTTTTCTGGATTGTATTTATATATTTATACATATAATATTTTTTTTTATATATAATAATAATTATAAAAAAGAATAACATAAAATTTTTATTTAAAGGTAACAATATAAAAATATGAAAATTATACAAAATGTGCAGTCTTCTTACAAAACTGTTGTTGTTGCAACAAAGCAAGCTTTTTTAAACTAAGAAACCTGTTACACAGATCGAGTGTCAGGACATCATTTTCAGTGCACATATTCATCCTGATGTTAGTATCAGACAGTGATGTCATAAAGGCGAGTAAGCACAGGAGCCAATCATATGTGAGATCGACTGGAGGGGTGGGGCCTGTCAAAAAGATGAGATCAGACGGGTTTCTTACCTGGCAAAACTCCCGCAGCCATGTCTTCTGTAGGTTCTCCGGCTGAAAGAGGAAAGAGAGACGGGTTCAGTCAGACGTTCAGAGATTGATCTGCGTTTCATCACGAGATTTGGTGACTTGCATTGCATTAATTATACTAAAGTTCTCAGTAAAAGTCAGGTAGAAAAAAAAACAACAAATTGATTTCACACAAATATTTGTCCAATTCAAGGTCATTATCATTAACTAAAACCATAAAAATATAAACATAAAATAAACACTGGCTGAAATGAAATAAAATGTGTGACCTTGGACCACAAAACCAGTCATAAGGGTCAATTTTCTGAAATTTAGATTTATGCATCACATAAAAGTTGAAAAAATAAGCTTTCCATTGATGTATGGTTTGTTAGGATAGGACAATATTTGGCCGAGATACAATTGTTTGAATATCTGTAATTAAATATCGAGAAAATCACCTTTAAAGTTGTCCAAATAAGCTCTTAGCAATGCATATTACTAATCAAAAATGACGTTTTGATATATTTACAGTAGGAATAAAAGAAAAATCTATAATTTTATTCAAATATACCTGTGCTACTTAAGACTGGTTTTGTGGTCCAGGGTCACATTTGGAAAAAAAAAAAAAAGATTAAACTTATTTTATTTAAGCTAGTTGGCAAGTAGTTAATCATTTTTGTCCTTAAACTAAAAATGAATCAAATAACTTAATCAAATCTATTCAGACATGTAGAAAAATCTGATTAAAAATGACAATAGCTACAAATTTAAAAACAGAAAATATAATGTAATTCAACATATTAACCAAAACTGTAATAGTATATCAATTAAATTAAATTAACACAACTGAGGAATGTGTGCACCCGTACAGTTGATAATAAAGAGTATTTCTGGAATTCAATGGGTGAATTATCTCTTTAAATATACTTGCGCGTGTCTGATATCAACATGCAGTGACACGAATCATTCATATGGATGAAAGCATCTGTGATTCTACATGAATGAATGAATACTACAATAACTCAGCTACAATAACAATGTGTTTGAGTGTACATGTTATCATGTCTGAGTGAACACACACACACACACACACACACACACAGACTCTTCCCACCGCACAAGACTATATAAGGACACACACACTGAACCCTGACATTACACACACAGAGGAAACACTGCACTAAATATGGCTTGCAGTCACACACACACACACACACACACACACACACACACACACACACACAGAGTCTTGAGTGAAACATGTGTTTGTAAACATGTGTTGAAATGATAAACAACACAAATGCATTTCTTAAGACAATGTGAAACATCATTTTTATATTTAGTTCCAAAGTGTGACAATAAAAAAATAAAGATGGGCTTGATTTTATTCACAACTGACTGCCTTTCATGTGACTATAAACAAAAACAAACTCAAAGGAATATTAATACTGTGACAAATATGTGTTGAGAAAAAAAAGTCGAAATATTACGAAAATAAAGTTTAAATATTGCGAGTAAAGTCGAAATATTATGAAAATAAAGTTGAATTATTGCGAGAATAAAGTCAAAATTTTGTGAAAATAAAGTCAAAATATTGCGAAAAATAAAGTCTAAATATTGCGAGAATAGTCAAAATTTTGTGAAAATAAAGTCAAAATATCGTGAAAAAAAAGGTCAAAATATGAGAATAAAGTCAAAATTTTGTGAAAAAAAAAGTCAAAATATTGCGAAAATAAAGTTGAAATTTAGCAAGAACAAAGTCGAAATATTACAAAAATAAAGTCAAAATATTGCGAGAATAAAGTTAAAATATTACGAAAATAAATTTGAAAACATTATGAAAATAAAGTCGAAATATTGCGAGAATAAAGTTGAAATATTGCGAGAATAAAGTCGAATTATTACGGAAATAAAGTCGAATTATTACGAAAATAAAGTTGAAATATTGCGAGAATAAAGTCTAAATAGTGTAAAAAAATTAACTCTAAATATTATGACAATAAAGTCGAAATACTGCGAGAATAAAGTTGAAATATTATGAAAATAAAGTTGAAATATTATAAAAATAAAGTCAAAATATTGTGACAAGGTCAAAATACTGCGAGAATATATTGCGAGAATAAAGTTGAAATATTATGAAAATAAAGTTGAAATATTGCGAGAATAAAGTTGAAATATTGTGAGAATAAAGTCGAAATATTATAAAAAATAAAGTCAAAATATTGTGACAAAGTCAAAATACTGCGAGAATATATTGCGAGAATAAAGTCGAAATACAATGAAATAAAAAATGTGAAATAAAAATGTAAAGAAACCAAACCAATGTATCGTTGACATTTGTGGCAGCGAGAAAAGCAATACAAGTATTTCAGGAACAGTGTTTTCAGCTTACTTTCTTATTTTTATATAAAATGATGGCATGCAGTTGCTTCAAACTCAAACTTTAGTATCATTTATCTGTGTTTTCTGACTGAAATGTTCAAGATTTTCCTTGAAAGCATGACAAATTCTAAAAGCCAAAGAGAGTGGAATCATGTTAGGTGACTGTAAACACACACATGCAGCAGGAATGATGGAACGATCCGGAAGAGTCGCGGGTCACTGCGGGTTCATGATGAGATCTGAGCCGCGACCTGCAGGAAAATCAGCTAAAGTAGGACTGAGCTCCTCCAGAGCTGTGGCTAAAAACACCAGCTTATCAAAAGTTAATTTGCGGTTAATTAGAGAGGGATCTCCACCGGAGGCCTGATGAAAATAGCCGCGCGTGCTCTCCTCCACCGATCCGGCCTGGTTTACGCTGCCTCCGGGGAATCAGAGCGCTCCGATTTAGCCAAACGTATTTCAGGAGCGCCGTGAGAATATGCCTTTAAAAGGAGAGCGAAACCGCACGCTAAACACGGCGGAACAACAGCGAGTGCTGGGATAACAGGTACTTTCAGCAGGAGATGACAGACATGTGCTGCTTTTAGATCGAACTCCTTTCAATTCTGGAAACATGAGCCGTTTCAGTTCCACGTGCCCTTTATGTTCATACGGCTCTATAATCGCTCAGCGTTTACTGTGGAAATGATGCTTAGAACACTAGTAATCACAATCATTACTAGAGAAACACATCAAACACACACATCAAGCACTGATTACATCAGAATACCATGGTACTTTGATAGATACTATAGTACATATTCAGTTTAGTGCCCTGTCAACATTATGTACATATGGGACGAAACACACGGAAACGCACTCACACACACACTCATGCAAATGTGCACAAACACGCATACACACAAACATACACACACTGAAATGCACACATAGATGTAAACACACACACACTCACACAATGCACACACACACGGAAATTAACGTGGAAATGTTGAAAACAAACATGCACACACACATAAACACACAAGCTAACACTAGGGATGCACCGAAATGAAAATTATTGGCTGAAGCCGAACACGGTTTTTCATGTATTTTGCCATTATTTTTCACCACTGCATAAATTAAATAGCCTATATATGCTTTTTACAGTATTTATACAGTATTTACAGTATATATATTTACAATATTTTTACAGCATTTGTTTTTTGTCTTGCTTTTCAAAGAAAAAAATCAATTACAAAACAACAATTTAAAAATATTTCCTTAACACTGAACATTTGTAACATTCTAGTAGACATTATAGCCTACCAACAAACCACAATCTAACTTAAAATTATTAAAATAATAATATTAAAATAATATTCTTTGGTCATTTTTAAGAGCCCCTTCTTGAATCAGGCATGTGTTTTTAATGAACAAATAAATGCAGCCTTGCTGAGCAAAGGAGAATGTTATGATAAATGTATTAATAGAGCTGCTGGAATTATTATTGGCATTTTTTTTTTCTTACTTTTTAAAATGCCAATACTAACATTTCTGAATGTTGTCTTTTATTTAGTGGTAAACCCGCAAGAAGAGCTCAGTCCTAGTGTTTGCTGGCAGCAGCAGATTTGTGAATGATTGTCATCTTTGGTCTTTGAACCCTGGCTAAGGAGCTGCTGTCAGAATAAACACAATTGGTGTCTGGTGTATTAGACAACAGAACGTTCTGGAGTTGATTGACTAATGGATGATTTCAGTCATCATACAGTAACCTTTCTCTTCTCATGAAGACATGCGATTAGGGGTGGGAGAAAAAATCGATTCTCCGATGCACATCGCGATTCTCTCTTCAACGATTCTGAATCGATTCCTAATATTTCAGAATCGATTCTGAGCTTGTTTTTTTCCTCCCGCATATGACACGTGTGCGCGCTAGAGACGCGGCAGGATTCATTGCACAGGATTTGCACTGTGAGACTCGTGAGCACTGCTTGACAGTGTGCTTCCATCCGTCGTGTTTTACTTTAGATATGCGTTCATTCTGCCGTCTGGAATGCCTTACTATTAGATGCACGAAACTCTTGCACTGACAGACTTTCACGTGCACTTTGTGTTTGTTCGTCCTAAATTGCGGATGCGGTTAAATGCACTTGCATTTTGGAATAGTTTTAAACGAAACTGTACATACAGTCAGTTATGATTTCAGAGCAGGACAAAACATCTGATATATCGAAATAGATCTATGCATCAGTGGCGTCCATATAAGCTGCTATAATGCTCTGCATACCCAGGCTGTTAGAGAGAATGCGTTCACGTGTTAAATAATGTAAACATGCTTATAAATGAATCCCTAATGTGAGACTGAATCTTCCGGGCAAGCAGATTCTCCGCATCTTCCTCGACTCCTCAGAATTGATGCGCATTCTGTTTTGCTGGCGTGCGCGTGATTTCATTCGCGGGGTAAGCTGTCCGCGAAGCGCAGGCCCAAGCGGAAAAACGCGCTGTTGCTGCCAGATCCTGATTGCCAAAAATGTATTGTATTTTTGTATATTATATATAATATGTATATTTTCATAATTTCTCAACAATTCAAAATTTGAAAGTCCACAGAAAAAAATAGCCTATATAAAATTTATATAATTTAAAAAAAATAATAAACAGGAAAAAGAGGAAATATTGAAATATGATTTCGTCTCTGATTTTATTGGTGTCTAAATAATCTCAAGATATTATTATTTTTGGTATTACTGGTGGTTTTAGTCACCACTTGCCACTGCTGTGCATTAGTTTGAATGCAGCCTGGTAAAGCTGCCTGTCTATGATCTTATGAGTAATAATAAAACGGCAGTAATGCTGAGGAAAAAAGAAAAACTATTGTCTGTAAACTTTCGGATACCTGAAGAAAACTTATTTTAAATAAGTAATTGTTTTAAAAAGAACCTTGCTTATATAATTTAAGAAATAAAGTTAAATTGGCACAAAATAATTTTGATATATGAAAATGTAGCCATGTGCAGTAATATTGAAAACTGAGAATGTGAGCATCGTGATATGTAGTTGATAATGAAAACAGTAATTAAATTGAATCTTGAAATCAATGAAGATTGACACACCTACTTTTACAGAGATTCCAACTATAAACAAAAAGCATAGAAACTGCAATTTTACATGTTTTTAAAATTGTAAAGTTGTATTTGCACAGCAGAAGAATTAATTGGGAAAAAATATATAGATCAAGAATCGTTTTGGAATCGGATCGTGACTCCCGGAATCGGAATCGGATCGGATCGTGAAGTGCCTGAAGATTCCCACCCCTACATGCGATGCGCTTCTAAACAGTCTCTCGCTGTCGCTGCTTGGAATGATTTTTGTGTCTTTCTCGGACAGTTTTTAAATGCTTCCACACTGACCACGTTTGATCATTAGTGCACGCTTCTGTTTGATCGCGTCACCTCATTATTCTCTATCATTTATTTGGCCTTTTCACTATAATTTTGGTTGCCGAACATTTGGTGCATCCCTAGCTACAACGTATTTAAATAGCCACTCAGATTTTTGTATTCGCAATGGTGTCCAATATTTCGACTTTATTTTCAATATATTTTGACTTTATTCTTGCAATATTTCAACTTTATTTTTGTAATATTTCAACTTTATTCTCATAATATTTCAACTTTATTCTCGTAATATTTCAACTTTATTCTCGTAATATTTAAACTTTATTTTCATAATATTTCAACTTTATTCTCATAATATTTCAACTTTATTTTCATAATATTTAAACTTTATTTTTGTAATATTTCAACTTTATTCTCGTAATATTTCAACTTTATTTTCATAATATTTAAACTTTATTTTTGTAATATTTCAACTTTATTCTCATAATATTTCAACTTTATTTTTGTAATATTTCAACTTTATTCTCATAATATTTCAACTTTATTGTCGCAATATTTCAACTTTATTTTTGTAATATTTCAACTTTATTTTTGTAATATTTCAACTTTATTTTTGTAATATTTAAACTTTATTTTCATAATATTTAAACTTTATTTTCGCAATATTTAAACTTTATTTTCATAATATTTAAACTTTATTTTCGCAATATTTAAACTTTATTTTCATAATATTTAATTATTATTATTATTATTATTATTATTATTATTATTATTTCACTTAAAAACATATTACTTATTGTAATATAAAAACTGCACTTTAAAAAATATTTCATAATAATTTAATTAATGTCTCAGTATGTTCAGCTGCTAGAGTTTTTATTTTTTTATATAACCGCAGGGAATCCCTTTAAGGTTCGGTGAAACAGGTTTTACAAACGTGTCTCATTACAAATCCAGTCAAACGCTGTAATCATCATATATTCCTGCACAAATACAGTGGAAACCCCAGCTTCTCCTGAAGAGCAGCGGTGCATTACAGCAAACAGAGGCGAACCTTTGACAAATCAGACTCTGACGACGCTCTGGAGTCGATACGCTCTCAATCGCACTTCCAGAAAACAGGAGCTTATAGGGCAAGCCGGTTTGACGGGGTTTCCTTGAACAAACATCCCGCACTTACTGCGGGAACGTCCTGCTGGAGCTGCAGACACGATTACAGAAGCACACATGAACACACAGGCCTGGGGTTTCTAATGAAGGATCATCTCAGTGTTATATTCGCTGTACAGTAGAGATGAGCTGGAGATCAGTGATGGACCGACTGTCAGGAAAACCAGGACAGAGAGTCTAGAGAGATCCACTGCTGAAAATACTGACAGAGAGACTGAGAAAGAGTGGGTGGGTCTCCACAGACTGATGCTCGTCTCTGATTGGCTGCTGGAATCACTGGCTCTTAATTTTCATCAGTCATTAGAGGACAAAGCTGTTAGAGACCCTGAGATCACAATTAAATCTAGATTTGATTCAATACTTGATTTGATTCAGTGTTGAATCATTTGTACACATTTTTTCTATTAAAATCTCTCACAGACAACACAGGGAACCCTGTCAGATGGTTAAAACCAACAGAAGAGTTAAACCATTACAAAAAATGAATTAAAAAAAGTAGTGTATTTTTAGATCTAACTCAAATAAAAAAAATATGTAAAAAATAATATGAACACATATACAGTATATATATATATATATATATATTTTTTTTTTTTACTAAAATAATATTTAAATTGCACAAAAGGTAATATTGCACATAGGTTATAAGTATTATTATTTATTTATGATTTAATGTTTATTTTAATGATTTAATGATTCAATTTTTATGTAACATTAAAATAGTTTATTCCAATTTGCAGTTGGAGTAGATAAAAAAAAACAGTGATATTTTAGTACCACTGAGTAGTTTTAAATAATTTAGACTTAAGATGTGACTAGCTGAAATAATTGTATTAATTTATTTAAATTTAATTTTTTTATTTAAGTAATTTTATTTTTTTTAATGTTCTAAATTTTAGTTTAGTTTTAGTCAACAATAATAAATAAGCTTGATATAAATAAAGAAATATTTCATATAATGCATACATTTAGCAAAACACTGACTATTTCAAGCTGATTATTGACTTTTTAATCCCTGAATATCTTTAGATAAACACCACAATCTCTCACAACAATGAAGAGTACCGAAACCACATCTGTTGCTTGAATTTATCTATTAAATTGACATAATTTTGACTTTATTTTATGCTAAAAGTGATAAAGCACAAAGCTTATGATGATTTACTGCACTACAAATAATATTTTTGTTCAACAAACAACTAAAAACAGCATAAACTAAAAGACTAGAAAATGAAGACTGATTCAAATGGATATAATTGATTTTGTGAACCATGTGTCACACGTGTTTTGATCCAGCGACCGTCAGCGAGCTTTCAAGAGAAGCGTCCTGTCAGTGGAAAAACACACGGAGAAAGACACGCGTGTGCCGCATCTACGCAAACAAACCCCAGCGGCAGACGATACAGTCACGCAAATCATATTGACTCTTCATCCGCTCAAATCAACAAGATCAACTCATAACCCAGACCTCATTATGAGCATGTGTGCTTATATTTACAAAGACACACACAAACACACGTGTGCTGAGGTCTTTCCTGTCATATTAAAGTTTTCACATGATCGCTGCCAAACACATTCTCACAAAAGACACTTTGAGCAGCTCACAGATGAAGATGAGAACAAGAGCGGCTATTCAACACTAAACACGTGGATGTTTTACAGGACGTTCGTGCCTCTATTGAATCGTCATGATGAGCTATTAGTGAACATGCAGATAAACCGCAGATCTGATCTGATTTACGTCAGATAACGAACACACACTAGATTTCAGACGCTGGGTTTGTCATTTGTGTTTATGTGACATTCATCTGAGTTTGGCTGTATTTCAGTCAGTACTGAGGTGTGAAAACGCTATAATAATACAGATTTTAACCTTTGAGTATGTCTGTTTGAGAAGGAAATGTTTTGCATTTAGAAATTAGACTGAAAGGAAATCATGTGCATCGGGTTCAGACAGCAAGGAATTGTGGGTTCTGTGCGATATTGACCAAAAAAAAGTGTATTATTATATTTCGTTATTTTAGTATCATTGTGACATTCGATTTTTTACTAATAGATTGCATTAGGGTTTTATTTCTATATTTTTGGTTTTAATTTTAGTTCAAGTTTCAGTAATTTTGTTTTGATTTATTTCAGTTTTAGTTGTTTTAGTTCATAAAGTAAATGAGAATGTGAAATGTTGTATGAAATCATTTTAAGCTTGTTTCTATTTATTTATTTATTTATTTTTTTGTTTTTGTTGTTGTTGGTTAATTTAGTTTGTTTTGTAATAATGTTAACGAGCATGACAGAAAAAACAACAATAATAATAATAATAAAAATCTGTATTATATATAGATTATCATCATCATTATTTATATATTATGTAATATAAATTAATCATTCAGAATTACATAAAATATAAAAAATATTATTAAAATACAATACAAATATATTAAAATAATTTAAATATATACTACTAATAATAATAATTATTATTATTATTATTATTATTATTATCATTATTATTTAACAATCATATCATTTTAGAATAATAATAAATCTATATTACATTTCATATTATATATATCATCATCATCATATATTATGTAATATAAATTAATCATTCAGAATTACATTAAATATATAAATAAAGATATATAAATATATATATAATATATATAAAAATATATATAAATTAGGGCCGGGACTTTAACGCGTTAATTTAGATTAATTAATTACACAAAAATAACGCGTTACATTTTTTTAACGCATTTTAATCGCACTTATTTTTCAACGCGGAACGTTTCTCACTGGATGAGTTTCGGTGGACCGATTATACTGCAGCACCAACTAGCTTTCAGAGGTGCGTTCCATTCGACCGTAAGTGCACTGCGAAGTGGAAGAGATTCCAAATCGAAGGGAGTGAACATGTTCAGTTCGAAGGGCACTGCGAACGGCATATGGAATAACTGGATGTTATAAAGTGGACGGGGAAAATCACACAACTGTCATTGCACACCGCGTCACCAGTTAGAAGTAACGTTAATGATGGAGCAGAGCCGTTGAAGTTTATTTTAAAGGCTCTAAAAATGGAGCGGTTGCAATAAATGTTGTTATTATTATACAAATTAGAGTGTTTATGAATGGTTATGGCGATTCGTGTTACATTTGCATATTGTATTGTATGAATGAAAGTAAAACCAGCGAGGTGAGACTCTGTCTTGTTTTATTTAACGTTACCACTGGATAGTATGGGCTGTGTGTGGGAAAGAAAGTGTGTGAGATAAGACCACAAAAATCAGTTAACGGTCCATTTTGACTATATTTATAGTATATAAGTTTATATGTATTTAAATTTGAAAGTAAGATAAATTACAATATTTATTTATGTTATATCATAATCTGTGTTGATTTGCTTTGATGATGTTCCAGGGCATTCCAAATGAGCGATTATTGTCAGCGAAGTCCACTTCATCGGATATACCGTGCTAAGAGAGTAGGGAGCAGTGAACACTGTATAGGGACCCTGTCGATCGCGGAATGCACCTAAAAGCAAACCACAGTGAACATTGACAAAGAAGCTGATGAGACCGCTTTGGTTGGCCATATTGCACTGGTCTGTTGGACTTGGTTGAACAAAAATAAACAATATTTTGTTGCTTAAGCTTATGTATTCAGTCATTATTCAATGGTATACTAAAAATCCATATGAAAAAACTTACTTCTCACTGTTCTCAGGTCAAATATGTATATGCGATTAAAATGCGATTAATTTCGATTAATTAATTACAAAGCCTCTAATTAATTAGATTAATTTTTTTAATCGAGTCCCGGCCCTAATATAAATATAAAAATATAAATATAAAAATAAATAAAGACACATCATTAACCGTTTTTGCAAACGAAATAGTTCTAAGCAACAGCAGAAACTCCTTGAATCTCCGAGCAACACAGCAGTATTTCAGTACTGAATGATTTAGCATTTTTTAATGAATCGAGTCAGTGAACGAACTGGTTGAATCCATCTATGGTTGAATCCGTGACTCATTCATTAAGACAGTGACTACTGCCACCTATTGGTGGTTCGGTTTTATATTTAAAGGTATTGCATTTTTCCAATATTTTAGATTTATGTTTAAAAAAAGTATAACATAGTGCAATTTTACTGTGTAAATGCATTTTTTGGAACCCCTTATCTTCATTAAACAGTCTAATACAGTTTTATATATTTTTTATTTAATATTCAGTTTTATAATATTCTAATTTGATGTATTGATAATTTAAGAATTTGATGTGAATGATGACACATACAGTTAGTAAGGTTAGGAAAATGAGGTTAAAAAGGTGTCCTAGAAATCAATTTAAGGCAATTATCACAAATATTCAGATTAAAGTAAGACCTTATAGAGTAGTGATGAGACTATTGCTTCAGAATAGATTAATTTACAGCAAAAAAAGGCATTTTTTTGCCCCGGATAAGTAAATTTTTCATTTGGACAAGTGAATGTCTAATTTACTTGTCCGAAGGACAAGCCCATTTCAAAGCTTAATGTTAATAAAGAAAAAGTTTAGTTGTTCTTTTTATTAAGTGAATCTATTGCTCCTTAGCATTGCAGTCAAGAAACCGAACCAAACCGAACCGAACCGTGGCTCCAAAACCGTGAATCGAACCGAATCGTGCCTTTGGTGTATCGTTACACCCTTAATGCCGATAACTCAAGAAGTATTGAAGATATCACAATATGATTTTAGATTCTAGTTCTTCATAAACTTTTCTTTTAGAATCTTAATTTTCAAGACCCTACATCATTCAGTCCCAGAGTCACTGACAACACATTTTACTAATAGAGCTACCAATCTCTGCGCAAAAATAAGATGATGCTGCCGTCTTCCTGAAGTCATTTTTACCCCCCTGTAACGACTCTGAATCTCAGTTGAAAATTGCCATTTTGACCTCCCTCTACAAAATACTGGATTACTCAGTAAATATTCATCCATGACATTCAATATTTTGGCTTTCATCACTATACGTGTCTATCTTTCTTTAGAATAAATATTAGCAAAATCAAAATTTGAGCCGGGGACCTCTGGTTGAGTTGACACTGAATGACCCAGCAGGGAATCGTGATACCTTTTTTAGTACGGATATACCGTGCAACACTAAAGCATAGACACTTAGGAGAATCAGAATCACATAAACACACACACACACACACACACACACACTATCAGACAGAGATATCAGACACACTCCCACTATCTGATCTCAAACAGGTTTGTGTGAGATAACACTACAGGAAGCTCATATTTTCAGCAGTAGATCAGGATTCCTGATGAAACAGAAGAACACAAGTGTTTGCATTCATGCAGTCGCACACGAGGGGTTTCAGAACTAAAACATGCACAGAAGTGTCATTTAAAGTCAAACGAGCGGCGCAGTAATTCAGCTCCTGTGGGTCACATGGACAACCGTAATAAACTGGAATAAAGAGCCAAAGTGGCTGAAAATAGAGTGGAAAATCCGGCTGACGCTCCAGAGCTGCGTTTCTCCAGTTATGGCCAGAGCGGCACGGATCAGAGGTCACCACTGAATTGGGAGATCCCAGCGGACCGCACTGATGCATTCTGGGATAAACACGCTTACGGACACACACGCTCTCTCTGACAGACTTGATTAGTGAGAATTATTCTCAGGAACTGATCAACAATGAATGTCAGCAAGAGAAAACATTTTAAACATTGAATCACTTGCATTTACATTATGGACGTAAATAGTTTGCAAAGTCCTTGAAGACTCTCACAGTAAACAGCCACTAACAAGAAAAGATCACTAGTGTTCCACATTACAGTATGCACTACTAGTTAGACGTTTAGACATCTACATTTTGGGATATTAGCAAAGTCATTAAAACTAGTAAATAAAACAAACAGAGGAATTACATAATGACTAAAAGATGTGAAAATGTGAATATAGTGTTTAATGTAATTCTATAAATTTTTCTATAAATTACTACTACTACTATTAATATTAATAATAATAATAAAAATATATTATTGTAACAACAAAAATGTTTATATTTACATTTTTAATATGCATTATTAAAAACAATTAGTTGTCTAAAAAATAAAATCACAAAAATATAAATCATCATTTTTGATGTTTTTAAATAATTATAACAACAACAACAACAACAACAACAATAAAACTGCAGATATTTAAATATTTAATATACATTTTTAATTATTGTTAAAAATTAGTTGCCCAAAAATAAAATCATTACAAATATATATTAAAAAATGTGTATTTAATATATTTATATAAAACATTATTATTACTACAAACATATCAAAATATAATCAAAGTATTATGCTTGTTATCATCAATGATGATGATGATGATAATAATAATAATAATAATAATAATAATAATAATAAATTGTAGATATTAATATTATTTACTTTAATGAATGTATTATTAATGAATAAATATTGCTTTCTAAATAATAAAAACACAAGTTTATGTAATGACCAAAAGTAAATGTTATATATTTACATCAATTAATATTATTAATAGTAGTCGTAGTAGTAGTAATAATAATAATAATAATAATAATAATAATAATAATAATAAATTATTGTGATTTTTTAAAAATAATTATAATTATAACAACAACAATAATAGTAATAATAAAATTGTACATTTACATTTTTTTAATTCATTATAAAAATATGTGTTGTCCAACGAATAAAATCACAAAAATATAAATTATATTTAATATATTTATATAAAACTATTATTATTATTATTATTATTATTATTATCATTATTATTATTATTATTATTATAAACATAAAAAATATTAAAGTATTTTTCTTGTTGTCAATGCCGATAATAATAATTTTAATAAACATTGTATATATTTTTATTTTTATTATTTATTTTAATGAATGTATTATTAATAATGAATAAATGTTTGTTTTGTAAAAAAAATAAAAAAAATAAAACTATCACAATAAAAAAATAATAAAATTATGTAATAGCCAAAAATAAATTGCTTTTGATATATTCATATAAATTATTATTATTATTATTGCTGCTGCTATTGTTAAAAATATGTACAATTCACCCAATATATATTATACACCCCTATAAAAAATTCACAGTACAATTTGTGTTTCTGAAGAACTAATTTAAACGATTTCATCAGAAGCTTTTCGATTAAAGGCTGTTATGATCATACAAATCACAAAATGAGTGCATTTGCTAGTGTGCATACTGAAGTACCATAGTATTACCATAGTACTGTCACAGTGCATCTATATAAGGCTCTTAATGGAAGCTCAATCTGTGCAGGACGTGACAGCTGACCCCTAATGCAGTGACTCAAGCACTCTCTTAAAATACAGCATTGTTCTGCATCTGACCTTATGACCTTTCACCCTTACTTGACCTCTGACCTCCATCAGGTACAACACTAGAACGGATGAGAAGTGCTCATCTACAATCACGACTAGTGTAAAACAGGCCAGACTAAAGCAGTCCTGCATTATTCACCAGACGGAGGAAAGAAAAGCAGGGCAACGAAATTTACATTAGAAATCTGCTCTAGTTTTACAGGCTCATAAACACACAGACGTCTCGTGAGCTTGGTCCTGATGGATTTCTTCTTAATAGAGAATAACACACTCCACGTCTCCAAGCGTAAACAGGAAACGCTCACAAAGCGAGGAGACGTCACACCCAGAAAGAACGACTGGACTTCCTGTTCGTCCTGATACTCAAGCTTCCGCCACAGCAGTTCAGCTCTTAAGACGTCAAAAGATAGAAATAAAAGATGAATCAGTCAGAGCGGATCTTCAGTTCATCTCAATCACTTGTGTACGAATCAAACACGTTAGACTTCAATTAATCATAAATAAATGATACTTTAATTTAAAAAAAAAAACATTCAAATTACATTAAAAGTGTTGTTATTATTATTAATAATAATAAAAGTATCATGAATTTTTTTTTAATTATAACAAAAACAACAATACAATTTTAGATATTTACATTAATCCGCATTATTAAAAATAATACGTAAAATAAAAGAAATTACAAAAATATAAATTGTATTTTACTTATCGTATATTATTTAAAATTAGATATTTATATTTATTTATTTTTTTAATGAATGCATTATTAATAATGAATAAAAACATTCAAAATCACAAAATTCTGTAATGACCAAAAATAAATTGTTTTGATATATTTATATAAATTATTATTAATGATTATTATCATTAATAATAAAAGTATTATGATTTTCAATAATTATAACAATAATAATAATACAATATTAGAAATTTACATTTTTATGCATTATTAGTTGTCAAAAAAAATAAAATCACAAAAATAAAAATGGTACTCAATATATTTCAAACATTATCATTACTATTATTAATATTATTATTATTATTATTATTATTATTATTACAAATATATATAAATATATATAATATAAGTTTTATGCTTGTTATCATCAATGATGATAATAAAAAAGTATTATTTAAATAATTTATTTTTTTGTATTTATCTTAATGTATTATTAATAATGAATAAATATTTGTTTTCAAAATAAAAAAATAACTAAATAAAAGTAACAATCACAAAATTATGCAATGACCAAAAATAAATTGCATTTAATATATTTATGTAAATTATTATTATTATTATTATTATTAAAAGTATTATGATTTTTTTTTCAATAATTATAACAGCAGCAACAATAATAATAATAATAATAATAATAATAATAATAATAATACAATATTTACATTTTTATTGGTCATTTCTAATATGCATTATTAAAATAAAATAAAAATATTAATTGTATTTAACAGATTTATTTAAAACATTATTATTATTATTATTATTATTATTATTATTATTATTACAAACATAAAATTATTATTCTTGTTACCATCAATGATAATATTATTATTATTATTATTATTATTATTATTATTATTATTATTATTAATAAACTGTAGGTATTTATATTTTATTTATTTTAATGAACGTATTGTTATGATGAATATATTTGTTTTCTAAACAAAAATTAAAAATAAAATAAAAAATTAATATTTTTATATTTATTTATAGAAGTTATATTATATTATATTATACTTCAAATGATCATAACTATATTATACTTAAATTTTTTAAAAACATTAAAATTACATAAATTGTTTTTTGTGAGGTATAGCACTTTAATATTGTAAAATAATTGCTAAATAAAACATTCACAAACATTAGAAATGCTATAAAGGTGTATATTAGTTTTTAAAATTAACTGAAACAATAAAAACACATTTTTGTTATCTAAAGTAATATAAATGTTAAATGAAATAAAGCACGTTTAGGTATTTTATATTTAATTTCAGTTATTTATTTATTTATTTATCATATTTTTTTTAGTTTTAACTTAATGAAAACTTAAAAATGAATAAAAACAATATAAAAATATTCAAAAATATAAAAAAACTCAAGTTTTTTCACTTTTATATTTTTACATTTTATTTTTTCATTGCATTATGATTAGTTTATAGTTTTAATCGATTTGTTGTGTTTTTTTTATTAGTTTTTGTTTTTTATATGCATGTCCATATATTTCTTTTTATTTCACTTTTAGTTACTTTAGTAAATCAAGTTAAATTAAATAAAAATGTGAATGCTGCTTTGAAAACCAGCTGAAATTAGCTGTTATAAAATAAAGTATTAAAAAAGCTTAATGTTTTATGTCAAGTAACACAAATGGGATTTTTATTATTTTTAGTTTTAGTTTCAGTTTTAACTATAAAATCCCTGAAACAAATAAACTTGGGCTTGAGGTTAATTGCACCAAACAAGTAACTTTGGAATATAAGACAGGGACATTTCTAATGATTATTAAAAACTGTTTTAGTAATGAATAACTACTGCTAGTGTACTACTACTGTATTATGTATCTGGAAACTGATCCAGAATTGTTGAGCTCCTCCCAAACCCATCCTGCTTTTCTCTTTCTCCGTCTTCCCAAACTCCTCGGATACAGACGGATCTCGCCGCTCTCTTATCTCCCGCTGCTCTCGCTCACAGCTTCCTGTTTGCAGTCAAGCAGGACAAACATGGAAAACATTTCACAGTCCGTCACATCTGCAGCATGAGCCTGACAGAGATATAATTTTAGTTTTCCTGCTGCAGACAATGAAGCAGCGAGAGAGAGAGAGACATAGAGAAAGAGAAGGAGAGAGAGAGAGAGAGACTGGAGGAAGTTCACGTTCCGGGTTCAACTCACTCTGAACACACTTATGACGGGAAAACTCTGCGGTTACATTAAGACACTTACGATGGAAGTGAAAGAGGACAGAAATTAAAAGTAAAGTAAAGCCACAAGACTTTCACATTAGGCATGTGATAACGACACTAGAGCCCTTTGATTTCTAGGAAATGGAAAACGCAAAAGGACTGTGTAATATGTAAAAAAAAATTGGATTAATTTATTTTAAAAAGTAGGGCTGTACAATTAGTCGAACTGAATGTATTAACAACAAGATTAATAATTTATTAAATACATTTTTAATCTTATTTGATTATATTTTACAAGATTGTTTCAATTTAAACTGAAGTTTAAAAATTTAAAGTACAAATTTAAAATTTGAATGAAGTTGCATTCATTTTATTGCCACCATTTTTGATAATAAAATACAGAATCCAGAAAAATTAAAACAGAACACTCAAAATTTCTGAAAAAAATCAATCAAGTTCTATTAATGTTCAAATTAATAAATAATTCTGATTTTTAAAAAATAAATGAATAAATATTGTTAATATATACATTTGCATTAAATCACTAAATAAAGAATCCAGAAAAATTAAAACAGACTACACAGATTTTCTGCAAAAATAAAACATTTCATAGTTAAAATTAATAAATTATTCTGATTTATTAAAAAAATAAATAAGCAAATTTTAAATAATTAAATAAATATTTTTTATAAATTAAATGAGATCCTTTTTATTATGAAAATTTAATTAAATCACTAAAAATGGTATACAAAAAATAAAACAAAAAACAAATTAAAAAAATTGAGAAAAAAGTATCATGTTTAAGTTTTTTTATATTTTTTGAATTCAACTGATTATGCATAAATTTTGCTATAAAAATGTAATTAAACTTAATAAATAATTTAAATAAAATAATTCTGATTTATTAAAAAATAAATATTATTATAATATTATATAATAATAATAATAATAATAATAATATTATCATTATTACTATTATATATATATATATATATATATATATATATATATATATATATATATATATATATATATATATATATATATATATATATATATATATATATATATATATATATATATATATATATATATATATATATATATATATATATATATATATATATATATATATATATATATATATATATATATATATATATATATATATATATATATATATATATATATATATATATATATATAT
>NC_133362.1:2664179-2741709 GCF_049309525.1 Garra rufa | reverse complement strand
AAATATTAGCTATACTGTGTAAAACATTTCTCAACTTTGCAAGAGAATTTTAACATGAGGAAAAATCCAAACACAGGAATTACATCCTAGAGTCACCTCTCATCATTTAGACTCTTTCACTTTATATATGCACCAAACATTAACAGACTTAAACTGTAGAGAATCTGAAACAACTGCATCTATGTTGTTCATCTATAATGTTTGAATCCATTTTAGAGCAATAAACAGACAGAATGACTCAAAGCACATGAAAGTCCATCCAGCAGCTCTCCTGAAGATGACTTCAGATCAATAGAGAACAACAAGACTGAGGTTGTTAATGGAGCTTTAACAAACCAGCTTCCTTTTGCGGATCAGACCACATCCCGACCAGAACAAACCCGGAGAACGGCGGTCAGACGCACAACAACACAACAACTCAACGCCGCTAATGGCTGACAGGATGGGATTGGTCTGTGATAGATGCTGTGGGTTCATTTCCTCTCATTTCTCCTCTAAATCCACTTCAGTACAAACGCTCTCAATATGTACTTAACTTCAACATCCGGAGGACAGGAATTGGTGGATTTTCAGTCATTTCAGTGTTGAATCTACATTAACCTTCTGGTTGTGTTTGGGGCAAATTGGGTCCCGAAAATACTAGTTAAGATCATCACATTAGACTCAAACTTCCTGTCTTTGTTTACACTGGGTATAAGTACTTCTCATCATTTAAAAAAAAAAAAATGTCATAATTTTTTGTGGGTTTTATTTCACCTAGTCACACTTGAAATTTCCCGAACCGGACTCCAAACAATTGCTTATAAATCTGTCATTCTGCTATATCACCACCAAATATTGACTTTTTGTCAACTTGTTTTCTTTCATTCAGGACTGGTTTTGTGTTTCTATTTGCATCTGATTAATCATAGGCCTCATTTTTCTACAAGTGGGTACCTCGTTTTTTGAGTGAATTCTTTTTTTTTTTTTATGAATAATCTTCACGATATTAAACAAAAAAATTCTACAAATTTGCACTGTTTCTCACACTAGTGTGCTTTAATGTTTAATTGGGAAGTTTGCTTTTATTTTGTACAAAATTGCAAAAAGTCACACTCGTGGTGTTCCCGGTCAAAAATGTCCCAACTCCAAACAACTGCTTATAAATCTCTCATTATGACAGATTATCACTGAATATTGGATTTAATCTTTTTGTCAACTTGTTTTCTCTCATTTAGGACTGGTTTTGTGTTTCTATTTGCATCTGATTAATTGTAGGCCTCATTTTTCTATGAGTAGGTACCTCGTTTTTTGAGTGAAAAAAGCATTTTTTATAAATAATTTTCACAATATTAAACACAAAATGCAAAAAAATTGCATTGTTTCTCACAGTAGCGTGCCTTTAATGTTTAATCAGGAAGTTTGCTTTTAAATGCTTTTATTTTGTACACAATTGCAAAAATTCACACTTGTGGTGTTCCCGGGTCAAAAATGACCGGACTCCAAACAATTGCTTATAAATCTGTCATTCTGCTATATTATCACCAAATATTGGATTTAATCTTTTTGTCAACTTGTTTTCTTTCATTTAGTACTGGTTTTGTGTTTCTATTTGCATCTGATTAATCGTAGGCCTCATTTATCTGAGAATAGGTACCTAATAAATTATGACAAAAATATAATCAGCATTTCTTCAAAAAATATTAAATGAAACATGCTGTCGCATTTATTTAAAGTGCAATGTTGTTTTAAAGAGATGCTTTGAAGAAATTATATTTCAATTTGAAAAAACAAAAACATTACACTGTTGCATTTATCAAAAACTGTAAAGTGCAATGTTTTAAAAGATAATTTAAAGAAATATTTTAATTTGAAAAATGTAAGAAAATGAAAAATATAAAATATAATTGTGACAGAAATATAATCAGTATTTATTTCTTTAAAAAGAAAATTAAAACATTATACTGTTGCATAAAAAAATTTAAAGTGCAATGTTTTAAAAAGATCTTTTGAAGAAATATTTTTAATTGAAAAATATAAAATGGGAAATATAAAATATAATAAATTATGACAGAAATATGAGTATAATTCTAAGTAAATATTAATATTAAATATTAAATATTATTTTAATTTTACAATATGAAAATAAACGTTTATAAGATTTTAATTTGACTTAAAAAGTCACAAGTAGAGTTTCAGTGTTAGAATCAGTGACTGAATTCTTCAGTTGACACAGATGTGACACACAGAGAGTCTCATCAGTGTGGCGTTTTACTTGTGACCCTGACAGGAAGTATCTGTATCTGACTCAGAGCCCTCATCCATCCTGCACATCCAGTTTCTTCATTAAGAACAGCATCCTCATTCATCCTCACCAATCTCTGAACCACCTCACCGTGAGCGAGCCATCCGTCACCACGTACAGAACGCCTCATTCTGAGCGTCAACCAGATGAAGGAACACAAACATACAGCAAACAGGAACACAAACACACACATTAATATTAAGAGCACACAGATGATGTTCCCGTCTTCAAAAGATCCTCTTAAAACACAAGTTCGCCAGAATATCGCCAATAAAACGACACAAAACCAGCGTCAAAGACACAACTCTATACAGCCTCAAATATAAAGAGGTTTTCTTATATACCTATACTTTCTTATAACTATATATTATATCAGTTCTTACTTTCATTTATTTTATCAATCTAAAAACAATGTTTAAAAACAGTAATTTATGTCATTTTCTAATAAATATAATTTTACATTTAGTAATTTAATGATTAATCGCAATTAATCACATCCAAAACAAACATTTTAGTGTGTACTGTGAATATTTATTATGTATATTTAAAGACACACACAAACAGTATATATTTTGAAAATATTTAATGTACTTATATGTGTATATTTATAATCATAATTTATATTATATATAAATATACTAAATATATAAACAACATTTATCTTAAATATATACGTGCATGAGTGTGTGTGTACTTTTATTTTGGATGCAATTAATTGCCCAGCACCATTTACAATATATATATATATATATATATATATATATATATATATATATATATATATATATATATATATAAACAGTATTTTTTTCTTTAAAAATAAACAAAACATTATGCTTTCGCATTTATTAAAAAAATAAAGTGCAATGTTCTGTTTTAAAGAGATGTTTTGAAGAAATTATATTTTAATTAAATGTTTTTTAAATAAAAAAAAATAACCATAAAATATAATTCTGACAGAAATGACAAAAATAATCAGTTTTTTTATATTAAATAAAACATTATGCTGTTGCATTTATTTAAAAAGTGAAGTGAAGTGCAATGTTGCTTTAAAGAGATGCTTCGAATAAATTATATTTTAATTAAAAAATAAGAAAATTAAAAATATTCAATAAGAAATTATGACAGAAATAATGACAGAAATATAATCAGTGTTTAATTCTTTAAAAAATATATTAAATAAAACATTATGCTGCTGTGTCACATTTATTTTAAAGAGCCCTGATATTATTTATTTATTTATTTATATTATCTATTTATTTTATATAATATATACACACTAGAATATATAAGAAAAAAATTGATGAAAAAAAAAATTGCCTAAATTTAGCTAGAACACCGTGTACTTCCCAGACACAACGCAACACTGCAAAATGCAATAAAATATCCATATCCAATTCAGTTTTTGTCACACAACAAGCAACAGGAAAGTCTGTTTTAGAAACCGTTTCTATTTTCTGCGACGTCACCTGCTGGAACAGCAACATTCAACCTCACAAAGATCATCTCAGGTACTGATTATGTGCTTTAGTCAAAGTTATAAGGCGTCTAATGTGAGGTGTTCTTACATTACTGTAGTGTTGGGTTGGGCAGCATGATGGATGGAGTGTTTAACGTGTGAACTGTGTCAGAAATGGGCAGAACGCATTTATTCATACATAATAACAAAGAAACATGAATTAATGTAACAAACAAAGTGGAACAAGACCAAAACAAATCAAAATGACATTAAAGGATTAGTTCACTTCCAGAACAAATACGTACAGATAATGTACTCACCCCATTGCCATCCAAGATGTTCATGCCTTTCTTTCTTTTTTTAATTTTTTGAGGAAAACACTTCAGGAATGTTCTCCATGAAGTGGACTTCTATGGTGCCCTATAGTGCTGCACTTCAAAAATGCAGTTTAAATGTAGCTTCAAGGGTCTTATCTAGCAAAACGATCAGTCATTTTGTTAAAAAAAAAAAAAAAAAAAAAAAAGTAACATTTATAATACTTTAATATAAATCAACCAATATTTTTCCTGATATTTAAGCATTCTACCATAATCGGATATCGGTTTTGTAATATCGGATTTACCGATAACATTTTTTACATTTATTATACTTTTTAATATAAATCAACTAGGGATGCTCATTTCGGTTAATTTCCCTGACCGACAACCGCTGCTCATCATCCGAACATTAACCGTTAACTGATAAAATTAGATCAAAATTTGTTTAAAATAAAAATAGAATGCACGAGTATCTGTGATGATACATAAAAAATACGAGCAAATGTTTTATTTTAACGTTCAAACAGCAGCATACAGAGCAACAACGAAAACTGCATTCACATACTCAAATTATCACGCATCAGCTGCGCTTCTGAGAACAGAGAAAATCAGAATAAAATAAAAGAATAATATAAATAGGCCTACACTAAATTAATTAACCTAATTAAGATGACAAAACTAAAACACACTGAATCCTTCTATGCGCTTTGAAGAACTGTACCGGTCTTATTCTTCTCGTCAGACATAAAAATATATAGCGGACCAGCCTATACCTCAGTGTACATAGTTTTTAACATGTGGACATGCTGCACGGATAGACTGGACCGCTGCCTGTTACCTGTTAGATCCGCGACAAAAACACATCACAAAAATCCTTTCAGTTTGCGGTTCGGGTCTTTTCTTCCACTGATCATATGTGGAGAAATGTGTTTCCACAGTGTTCAATAGCCAATCACAGACATATCTGATGATTTCATTATCGCAGTGGCCAATCAGAGGCGGCTATGTTACAATCCGCTCACCACTCAAAGTGCCGGTTTCAGTTTTGCTGATTTCTACACTTTCGCGAACTCTCTCATTAAAACAAAGAAAGTGTAGACATGATGTAAATAAGAGATTCATTGTACAGTGTAAAGGTTATTTTATTACTTTTTATTAACTTGTGATTGTAAGGGGAGCGTGCACTTTTTAGACTATAATTAATTCAGAAATTGAATACATTTATTCATGGATTTATTCTCTGGTAACCCAATATTGCCATTGCCATCGTGTTGCATATAGGCTACTACATCAGTTACACAAACTAAGAGAAGGTAAAGCAGGTGCTTACTCAGCAAAATATGTCTGAACAGCCGCACTCGACCCGCGCCTGTGAGTAAACATTATTTTTTCTTTCACCACGCAGCAAACGTAAAAAAATAAATAAAAAAAAATAGAATTTTTTTTTTTAACCATTTAACTGATAGTAATAATCGGTTAAAATTCTTACTGTCGGTTAACGGTTAAACAGTCAATATGAGCATCCCTAAAATCAACCGATATTTTTCCTGATATTTAAGCATTCTACCATAATCGGATTTCGGTTTTGTAATATTGGATTTACCAATATTTTTTTTTTCATTTATTATACTTTTTAATATAAATCAACCAATATTTTTCCTGATATTTAAGCATTCTACCATAATCGGATATCGGTTTTGTAATATCGGATTTACAGATAAAATTTTTTTACATTAATATAAATTTTTTTATATAAATCGACCGATATTTTTCCTGATATTTAAGCATTGTACCATAATTGGATATCGATTTTGTAATATCGGATTTACAGATACATTTTTTATTTTTTTTTTACATTTATTATACTTTTTAATATAAATCGACCGATATTTTTCCTGATATTTAAGCATTCTACCATAATCGGATTTCGGTTTTGTAATATTGGATTTACCAATATTTTTTTTTTCATTTATTATACTTTTTAATATAAATCAACCAATATTTTTCCTGATATTTAAGCATTCTACCATAATCGGATATCGGTTTTGTAATATCGGATTTACAGATAAAATTTTTTTTACATTAATATACATTTTTTTATATAAATCGACCGATATTTTTCCTGATATTTAAGCATTCTACCATAATTGGATATCGGTTTTGTAATATCGGATTTACAGATACATATATATATATATTTTTTTACATTTATTATACTTTTTAATATAAATCGACCAATATTTTTCCTGATATTTAATAATTTCATCATAATCGGATATCGGTTGTGTAATATCGGATTCACCGATATCTGGGGTTTTTGAGAATTGCGAGTTGGATAAACATTATTTTGCTAATACACATCTAAATAAATACAACTCCATGGAAATTACTTATTATCTCCACCAGCGATCACAGTTTGAATATAGTTCTGTGGAAATGCAAAGATAAACAGCGATTTGTCAGAATCTAGAACGACAAAAACATTAATAATTCTGATATAACATACTAATTGAGAAAAGCACAAAAAAAACAATGTTTTGTTTGTTATATTCCAATATTCCAGAGAATATTATTCAGTGAATTAACATTATCCAATAGGGATGCACTGAATGCTCAGCAAAGAGTAGTACTGAGGCAAAGGTCTTCTTGTGGGTTTCCGCCAAAATAAAAGTCAACATAAATGTTAGTATTGTCATTTTACTGTTGTTCTGTAAAATAAAATAAAAAGACAAAAATCAGCTCTATTAATAAATTTATTCTAACATTCTCCTTTGCTCAGCAAGGCTGCATTTATTTGAGCATTAAAAACACATGCCTGATTCAAGAAGGGGGTCTTAAAAAATATTTTTTTACTAACTTATTAATTTTAAGTTAAATTGTGCTTTGTTGGTAGGCTATAATGTCTAACAGAATGTTATAAATCTTCAGTGTTAAGGAAATATTTTTAAATAGTTGTTTTGCAATTGATTTTTTTCGTTGAAAAGCAAGACAAAACTGTAAAAAAGCAAATATTGGCTATTTAATTTATGCAATGGTGAAAAAAAATTGGCAAAATACATGAGGAAAAACACGAAAAACAGTGTTCTGTAATCGATTTTCAAGAAAGGGTCTTAAAAACGGCCAAAGAATATTAATTTTACTAACTTCTTAATTTTTTTTTTTTTAGTTAAATTGTGGTTTGTTGGTAGGCTATAATGTCTACTAGAATGTTAAAAATGTTCAGTGTTAAGGAAATGTTTTTAAATTGTTGTTTTGTAATTAATTTTTTTATTTGAAAAGCCAAACAATACTGTAAAAAAGCAAATATTGGCTATTTAATTTATGCATTTGATGAAAAAAAAATGGTAAAATACATGGGGAAAAAACACAAAAAAACGTGTTCGGTAATCGATTTTCAAGAAGGGGTCTCAAACGGCCAAAGAATTTTATTTTCCCAACTAACATTTTTTTTTTTTTTTTTTCAGTTAAATTGTGGTTTGTTGGTAGGCTATAATGTCTGCTAGAATATTAAAAATGTTCAGTGTAAAGGAAATATTTTCAAATTGTTGTTTTGCAATTGATTTTTTTATTTGAAAAGCAAGACAAAACTGTAAAAAAAAATGGTGAAAAATGGCAAAACACATGGGGAAAAACACCAAAAACCATGTTCGGTAATCGGCCTTCAGCCTAGTGTTTAATTTTGTTCAGCTTCGGCCAAGAATTTTCATTTCGGTGCATCCCTATTATCCAGTGAAGTATTCTTCACTCTTTAGCCTATCCTTGTTTTGTTTTTTTGCTAGATAAGACCCTTCTTCCTTGGCTGGGATAATTTTGGAAGTTCAAAATCATGTGCACCATAGAAGTCCACTATATGAAGATGAATCCTGAAATGTTGTCCTCAAATAACAATTTCCTTTTGACTGAAGAAAGAAAGACATGAACATCTTGGCTGACAATAGGGTGAGTATATTATCTGTACATTTTTGTTCTGAAAGTGAACTAATCCTATAAAGCAGACTTCCCTTGCTGGTAGATGGCATAACTACACTCTCAGACATCATACAGCATCGTTCCCCGTTCACAGCCAGTCAGAAGTACACATTCACAACAAATAAATCACAGCGCTTGAGCGTTTGAGGTTGTGTTTTGGAGGAAACCCTTCCAGCAGCGAGTCTCGCCAGAAAACACATCACCAGTGCTTTATCTTCATCAATGTTTGTGCATGTGTGTATAAGAGAGTGTCTCATGTGCATCTTGGCTGAATCATGTTAATGTCTTAAGGTGTGTGTACGTCTATAGAACTAATGAATGTGAATGCACTGACCACCCAATGCCTTCAACACAAAGCAGAGCATCATTCAATCTGCTGAGATGAAGGACATGATGAGGCCGAGACCTAGGGGTGGGCGATATGGTAAAAATATCATATCACGATTTTTTCAAGAAATATCACGATTCACGATTTTATCCCGATTCTTTGTCATGTTGGTTTTACTTTTTTACAAGTTGTCTGAGTAGTACAGTCAAATAATTTTTTTTTATTTTAAAACCAAAACCTTACAAGGTAACAAAATATAAAATAAAAAGAATTGCAAATATTTATGCCAAAGTGGGCGAAGACAAAAAAATCTTTGTCATTATTTTCTTTGTTTTTAAAATATAAGAACAAAGATAAGCTACATGTTACAAATACACATACTATACAAATAAAACAAACAGTGCTTTAATTTTCAGGTACAGTCGGTGTATTTATCAGTAGCATTCAAGAAATTTAATTAACAAATATAAAAATAAAACACTATATACATTATATACATAAATTATACATAGAAGCAACATTTAAAGCAACTGTATTGAAGTTCTTCAGTCAAGAGCAGTGAGTGATTTACCTTTGTTTTGTTTTATTAGCGTATCATCACCCAAAAATGACAATTCTGTCATCATTTACTCACTCTCGCATTTTTTTAAGCATAAAACATGCTGAACATAAAACTTATTTTGAATAATTTGGGTAATCAAACAGTTGCTGGGTCCCCAGTTACTTCCATATATTTTATTTGTTTATTTTAAGTCAGTAGGGACCAGCTACTGTTACCCACATTCTTCAAAATATCTTCTTTTGTGTTAAGCACAAGAAAAAAAATTAATAGAGATTTAGGACATGTGAGTGACAACATTTTTGGGTGTACTGTCCCTTTAATGACAATCGACAGCATGTTTAGTTCTGTCGCAGAGCTGCAAGCATCTATACAGACGCGCATCCGTTTTTCTCTTAACTGTGCACTTTCACTTTAGACAACCAACTGTGTTTAAATGTAATCCTTGCGTGTTTTTGACAGTATAAGCAAATTAAGCGCCAAAGATAGCTCAGTTTAGTAATCAGGTGCTGTTTGACAGGCTTTTAGCGCACGTGCTTCAGGTTTACGCGCTCATGAAGCGCATGCCAGAACAGTGCGCGGACCAAATGGCGTTATTTTACCGGCAAGACTTTGAAGCACATTCAAATAATGTACTTTTGTGATCGCGAATATGTATAAGTGCAGTGTCCCGTGAGTGAATGTACAGTATATTAAGACGGAGGCACACTGTAGCACGATACTACGATATTTATTCAAAAGCAGATCGTGGAGACATTTTAATCGTCCACGATCAAAAATCGTCATATCGCACACCCCTACCGAGACCACAAACAAACATCAATCACGCCACACAGTTCACCTTATTACCAGCTCAACACAATGATCCATGGACTAATGGACAGTCCAAACAACAAAAGCAAGAATCAGAACATCCCTGCTGATCATAAATTAACTTAAATGTCTTATGATTGCTGGTCATTATTTTATTGAGTGAAAAACAGGTTATTCAAACAAACTGTTGCTCTTTAGAGTATTTGTTGGCATTAAATCAGCCAATTTTTTAGCAATAATGTTAGTATTTATGATGTTTATATTGTATATTTATTAGGGATGCTCCAATCATGATTTTCGCAGACGATACAGAGTAGCGATTTCGTGTCGTGGTGAACGGCCAATATCAATGCCGATTCCAATGCTTTGAGCTTTATATAACTGATATATAATCTCTCTGATCAACAATCATCTTTTTTCAGATAAAGTTTTACTATAGATGTTGCTTTTGTTATATTTTGTTACATTTTTACAGTTAATTACGTAATATATGTAATCTAATGTAACTATTCCAGGGCTCGACAATAAGGACTGCCCGATGGCCAGTGTGAAAGACGCTCGGGACAGTAGACAGGATCGGGCCAGTGCTGCCTTGTCACTAAAGTTTAATTTGCCTGCGACTGTTTGTCAAATTCGTGCAAATACAGTCTTAGAATCGAGAAACAGCTTGTGTTTTTAAGCCTTTAAATGCTACCTTCTCTGTGATGTCGTGAACACCGTATTGCTTTTGGGTTCCTCTTATCTGATTGGATGTTGTGAGCACTGTTTTTTTTCCCGTAACCTGGTAACAACCAGTACAGCGAAGAGACGGCAACATGGTGGCAACATCAAATTAAAAAGAAAACGTCTGTTTCTAACTCGCATTTGCGACTAAAAATTACTACGTGCGACTGTGAAAAAAAATATTTAGGACTGACCCCATCAGCATAGTTGTGTTTGCGCTCAGGGGAGCTTCTACACGTTTTTGCATCGTTGAGTAATGCATCACAGACATTTCTCACGAATCTATTCATAAAGTGTAGAGAGAGTGTAAATAATAGACTGATTGTGCAGTAAGTTATAGAGAGCGCCGTTGATTATAATAGAGCTTTGTGATATCGCAAACTAAGATGAGTGACAACTTTTAATAAATGTTGTGGGAGTTTGTAAATGAGGTACTGATTTAATACAACAGTTAAATAAACAAGAAGTTATTATTAAGTGACTTACATTGTCTGACTATAACACTATGCCTGATTTTGCTCTGTTTCGTTGTCAAAAGTAATCTGAACAAGTCACACCTGAGCCGCTGTGCATCTCCATTCAAACACAGCAGTGTTTCGTTTATGAATGAACGTGCGTTTTTAAACGAATCTAGTGAAATGATTCAATTTCCCATTCATTAAGAGTCACTTGCTTTATTCCCGAATGAACCATCCGTTCGAACGAATCAAATGAATATGATTCAGTAATTAAATCAGTGTCTTGCCGCCACCTGCTGGCAGATCTCTGTATTCAAAATTTTATAACATGAATTTATGAATTTGATTGCACTCATGGCACCTCTGAGCCTAATTAAACATATGAAAAGGTAAAAACAAAGGTAAAAAAAATCATGGACGACCACCGTAAAAACAAAACTTTAACATAAATTCTGCTTAATAACACTCCGTTTACTAATATTCTTTAATTTTCTTCTTTGCAACAACATTCCTTTAATAGGAGTCCTCCATTAATGTATAGTTAACTGCTGATCTGGGACCATCAACCTGGACATACTGTTGTGCATAAATTTAGTTACATCACAATTATATTTTTTTTTAAATTGTCAATTGTTTTTAAGGAAATATACGGTTATATTTGGCTTTTGACACATTATTTAAAATGTGGCAAAGAAATAACTATTAACTTTTAATTTTTTTGGTTGGGCCAGTGAAAATTTTGGCAGGGCAAGTAAAAATCTGAACCACTGGCCCGATCGGGCCAGTAGAAAAAATCCTTAGCGTTGAACCCTGTATTCTGCCCTCCAAAGGCAAAGCGCAGTAACTACACATTTGGTCAAAATTGAGTTAAGGCTTAAAATGGACTTTGTGACAACTGTTTTGTCTTGTGGCAAAGTCTCCTGGTTATTTTTTTTTTCGTTTCAGAGAAATGAGTCAACATGTTTAAATAGCTGGCGTAAAAACTTTTACAGGCATTTTTCTCAGTTTCAGTGTTGGTGTAGTTACTGCACTTTGCCTTTGGAGGGCAGTATTGTTTTAACAGAGTCATAAATAATCACTCACTCTTATAGTAAACATTTGCCTTTAAAACTGGGTTTATCCCAAAGGTGTGCAATTTTATTCAGGGTGACACGCACGGTGAACGTAGTTCCAGATAGCTCTTGACCGCATTACATGTAGGGTTGGGAATCGAAAATCGATTCCGATTCTGGAATCGGATACTTAAGATAAAGAATCGGATACTTGTTATAAAATAAAAATTTCGATTCCTCTTATCGATTCCTAGGTGCATTTTTTCATCTAGCGATCTGCCAGGACCTTCCGCGCGTGCAACCTGCCAGGACCTTACGCGGTAATGTAAACATCCCTCCCATGGATCGCGGTAAGCGTTTAAAAGTGTGTCTACGCTTTGTAAAAAGCGAAGACAAATCTACCGCTGCACGCAAACTTCATCTTAGAGATCTTCAAGGGACGGATTTTAGTCCTGTGCCCGCCCGCTCCAGAAGGAATATATGTTATTTCGTTCCGCAAAAGCCCACATAAAAGTAACTTCTACCCCCGCGGGAAGACAGGCATCTACTTCATCTCTTGGCTGCATGAAACAAACCCTCCCGCTAATGTAAAGGCAAAGATGACCAGAGTAATAGTAACGAATTTGATTGAAGTCGCGCGAGCCTAATGTATTCATTCTTGTATATCGGAGTCGTACATTAGGCACGCATAAGTCCGCTGGTGATTCACAAACTATTCATGCTTTCGGTGCTCTGATCCATAGTATTTTTGCGTGAAATTTCGAAATATTCGCATAGTTTTCAAAATAAATGTCCTGTGAGTTTTTTTATAATGAATGCTTACCCATAGAGGTGGATCTTGTAAGGGTCAGAGGTGTTTATGCACATATGAGCACCAGCATAAACAGATTTACTATGTATTTACTGTATTTTTAATTTATATGTTTATTTTATAATAAATACAAACAGTAGATATTCAGTCACTTAAGAAAGAGTACTCTGAAGTTGTGAAGAATTTCTGAATTAAATAATTTAGGTGCTTTAAATCTGTATATGTATATTCAAAAATAAACACCTTTAGAGGAAATGTCAGGCATAGGGGGGCCTTGCAAAATTGACCCAAGAAGAAGGGAGCCCTGATATAAAAAAGGTTGAGAACCCCTGTAATAAAATAATATGTTGCAAGCTAGCACTGAAAATAAACATGTTTGATATATTAATGTTTGGCTTTTTTTTTTTTTTTTTAACTAAACTGGAATCGAAACTGGGAATCGAAAAGAATCGGAATCGATAAGTGGAATCGGAATCGAAATCGATAAAATTCAAACGATACCCAACCCTAATTACATGTCCATATCACTTTGCCACATAATTTCAGTTATTTCAAAGTTGCTTACAGCCTAAAACAGCAAAATAACCAAAACCCACAAGTACGCTGGCCAAACTAAATATGATAAACAATAGGATAAAAACGACAGATTATTTCCACGTTTTAGCCACAAAATTACGTTTTATTATGTACAGAAAGCACATCCTCTATTTCTCCCACTCTCTCCCTATACAGATGCACACACATACAGTTAGTGATATTAAATGCTTTGCAGAACTCGATATTAACGCTTGTCCGCATTTTCCGGGCACGTGAAAGAGAATTTGACTTGCTCGACCCGACAAGTAACCGGATTAAAACATCAATAACGAACAATAACTAGCGCAGCACTGAAACTATGGTGAGAATGATTCTGATTGTATAACTTACAGTGTAAACTGTGACTGAAAACGGACAGTATCAAGCTTGTGCAGCCTATCTGAAAATCAAAACTAATAGGCGCAACAACACACACAAAGAAACAAACATGAACAAACATACTGTGGTAGAAAAAAAGATAGATATTGTATAACATATTGTATAGGTAAGCACCATTATGATTGCAAACGTGACATTGATTTTATACAACAATAGTTCAATAAACTAGTAGTTAACATTAACTGACTTACATTTTAGACACATCATTGAACGCTTTTGCTGACGAAAATAGTTCTAGGCAAAGCCACAGCAGAACAGGCGCGAATCTCTGAGAAACACACAGCGGTGTTTCAGTACTGAATGATTTAGTTTTTTTTTAATGAATCGGGCGAGTCAGTGAACGAACTGGTTGAATCCGTGACTCATTCATTAAGACAGTAACTACTGCCACCTACTGGTGGTTCGGTTTCATATTTAAAAGTATTGCATTTTTCCAACATTTTAGATTTATGTTAAAAAAAGTAAAACAATGATCTTATGACTTTGTGTATTTGCAATTTTACTGTGTAAATGCATTTTTGGAAGCTCTTATCTTCATTAAACAGTCTAAAGTAAATACATTTAAATGGCATTTTTCGATGCAGGCTGGTTGTTCCTGTGCAGTGGAAAGATGGAGTTTGTTGATACTGGTTTAATTTGAATGGTAGCCATACAGAGTCTAACTATTCTAATTGAATGTATTGATAATTTACGTCAAATACGTAAGGGATAATCAACGGCTTGCCGTGCGTTAAAGGATTTTAAATGCACGACGTGGAGGCTAATAACCGCCCGACGCGAAGCGGAGGGTGGTTGCCTCCGCGAAGTGCATTTTAAATCCTTTAACGCACGGCAAGCCGTTGATTATCCCGCTTATTCCATGGTCATTTGCGAAGTTATAGACAAATTAAAACTAGGATTGATATTTGCAGCGCAAAATTTGACTGAATGGATAAAAAAGACGGTTATTTTCGTCAGTTATGACACGCAGCTCTAGCATTCTGCCCGCTTCAAATCAGACTCAGATTAAATAGTCCGGTGAGATCACATTTATTTGAATGAAATATAGCATTTGTTTCAGTAGATTATCTTTCGACCAAGAGAGAGTGAGAAGGCAAGAGAGATGACAGTTGTGTGTGTGCGTGTGTGTATGTGAATGTGCGTAACGTTACCTGGCTGCTTGCTGTGCGTCTCTCTCTACAAACAACGATTCATTCAAAAACAGCAGTTTTACCGCCCCGTTGCTGAGGAATATAATGTAGCGATCTAGTATCTAGGCTATTTTAATAAGGGTCGCAGGCAAGCGCTGACAAGAAGTTTATGTATGTGTGCAGCACAATGCGATCTCCCCTCTCTCTCTCTCTCTCTCTCTCTCTCTCTCTCTCTGTGCTTTTGCATGCATCAATTAAAGCAGCGCATTAATATAGAACGGTGATTAAACTGACTTGGAACTACCTGTGCATTAAACGGTTTTACTGCACACCTGCCAGCCAATCAGAATCCAGTATCCAGACATTCCATGGAATAATTACATTTTAAGACATTTATTATTAATGTTAGGAAAATAAAGTTAAAAAGTGTCATAAAAATCAATTTAAGGCAGTGATGAGACTATTGCTTCAGAATGGATTAACTTACAACAAAAAAAGGCATATTTTGCCCCGGACAAGTAAATCAGACTGTCATGACTCTGGGCTGCAGCTTTTCCCTCAGCCACCTGAGAGCGCTGTTCCGTTCCCCTTGCACTGCACTTCCCTGATTGTGTACACCTGTCTTTGATTGTCACTCGTTTCCTCCACAGCTGTTCACTATCACCTCAGACTTTATAATCTCCACTCTTGCCCCCACTCTGTGAGTCTGCATTATTTCCTGTTCCTGTCTTCAGTGTTTGTGTATCCTGCTCCTGTCAAGACCCTGTCGTGTGTGCCGTGTTGGCCTTTGGTTTGTTTGTTCGTTCGTTTGTTTATTTGTGTTTATTGTTATTTAATAAATTCTCTTCCCCCACATTTGGACCCAGATCCCTTGCTTTTCACGTGACACAGACATTCACTTATCAGAGTAAAAAAATTACTTGTCCGGGGCAAAAAAATGCCTTTTTTTGCTGTAAATTAATCCCTTCTGAAGCAATAGTCTTATCACTACTTAATAAGGTCTTACTTTAAGGACAAGCACATGTCAAAGCTTAATGTCAAGCGCTGCTTTGGACAATGCTCCTCCACATGAGATGTCTTTGACATAGTATTTCCACACCGGCAATTGTGGCACTAATTCATTCACGTCTGCACACATCATGTACGTCCTCAAGCGTTGACATTATCAACTTGCATTTGTGAGATTGGTCAAGTTTAGTGAGTCCCGATCGAGTCATAAAATGTGATTATCGGCACGATACCGATCTCCAGCCGATCGATCAAAGCAAGCCTAATATTCAAGTTTTTTTCTTTTATTTGTGACCCTGCAGCTAGGGGTGGGCGATATGACCTAAAATTTATATCACGGTATTTTTCATCTTTTGAACGGTGCCGGTATAATATCACGGTATTATGTTCCTGGTCTTGTTAAGAAGATCACAAATATTGTCTCTGTTCTAGAGCGATACTCTCAGAGCCATTGCTGTGTGTGAGTGCAACACTTCAACTACCTTCTGGCCATTGAAACGGTCCAACTCAGGCCCTTCAATGCTGATGAATAAGAGCCACTGAGATGTGGCTTCTCCAGTCAAGTCAATTTGTTAATTGAACTGAAACCCCTATGAGGTAGTGCTAGTAATAGTTCAGCAAGTAATAATGATCAGCAAGATTTCTGTCTTAATTTTTATAGTGTCGTCCATGAAAATGAGGCTCAGAGGTGCCATGAGTGCAATTAAATCTATAAATTCATGTTGAGATTAGTGTTTTTAAAATAAAATTTGGAATCCACAAGTATTTAAGATTTCAATAACTGAAAGGATCTGTCAGCAGGTGGCGGCAAGACACTGAAATTATTTACTGAATCGTATTGTTCATTTGATTCGTTAGAACACATGGTTCATTCAAGTGACTCTCATTATGAATGGGAAATTGAATCATTTCACTAGATTAGTTTAAAACGCATGTTCACTTATAAAGGAAACACCGCTGTGTTTGATTGGAGAACGGCGCATCTTCATTTAAACACAGCAGTGTGTCTTGTTCCAGAATAAATTTTGACTACGAAACAGACCAAAATCGGGCATAGTGTTATTCTCAGACAATCTAAGTCACTTAATAATAACGTCTCGTTTATTTAACAGCTGTATTAAATTAATATCTCATTTAAAAACTCCCATAAAAATATTAAAAGCTGTTCCTCATCTTAGTTTGCGATATCACAAAGCTCTATTATAATCAACGACACTCTCTGTACTGCGATCAATCTCTTACTTATACTATCTACACTTTGTTTATAGAAGGAATGAGGTATGAGATATGTCTCTGATACATTACTTTGCTGTGAGCCTAGACACTTCGGCGTTTGGCTTTTCGGTGCATTTAGAACTTGCACAACAGGAACAAAGCAGCGATCGTATTTATCTCCGCCATGTCAATCGCGCCGTGTTGTTATTCGCGCGAGTGATGGGGAAACCTCCCGCGGATAAACTAGAGTGAGTGACGGGATGCGCATGCTCGCTTGACGTTTGGTGTGAACGCACTGACTGTATGTGCGCATGCAATTGACAACCAGTCGCAGGCAAATTAAACTTTAGTGCCTTATTATTTAGAATGAGCTATTGTTGATGTAAATGCAGCCGTTCAAGGCACATAATAGATTTATTACGGTATTGACGGTATTAGAAAATCCATGTCGTGGCGCAATGCCACACCGGTGTTAACTATGATACCGGTGTACCGCCCACCACTACCTGCAGCACAAAACCAGTCTTAAGTAGCAATAGACAAAAATACACTGTATGGGTCAAAATTACCGATTTTTCTTTTGTGGCAAAAATCTTTAGGATATTAAGATCATGTTCAATGAAGATATTTTGTAAATGCCCTACCATAAATATATCAAAACTTCATTTTATTATTAGCAATATGCATGTAGATGTAACAATCCTGATAGCAGCAGCTTGACTCCAGACGCCTGTCTGACAGAAAGATCTGCTGAAGGAGTGAAGGGCTGTGGGTGAGCAGATGGAGAGGGCAGCACATCAGAGAGACGCTGTGTGAGAGTGAGTGTGTGTGTGTGTGTGTGTGTGTGTGTGTGTGTGTGTGTGTGTGTGTGTGTGTGTGTGTGGGGTGGGGATCATGACTGGCAGGTGGGCGGTGGAGTTCTCTGGCACGGAGACGCCCACAGGCTTCAGTCAGAAACAGAGCAGACTTTTGGGAAGTGGGGCTCGCCCCCGTTTCATACATCCAGACCTACTTATTCTACATGCCCCATATACTGTACACACACACACACACACACACACACACACACACACACACGTGTTACAGAGAGAGAGAGAGACAGAAATAACTATGGTGTGATATATAGCATTAATGTCTTATATGATGAATCATACTGTGATGTTAGATCCTGATCACACTCCAGCCTCATGATTACCTCTACACTCACTCAACATGAAGCTTTCAGATAGATAGATAGATAGATAGATAGATATTAAAAAAGTAACAAATATAAATAATCTTAAATATACAAATAAAATGTAAAATAAATGCAAAAATACATATAAAACAACAAAAAATAATTACATTAAATTAAAAATAATAAAAAAAATTATCAAATAAAACAATTAAATGAGTTTTAATTTATATTGCTATCAATTTAAAAAAATACATATAAAATCAAATTAAAATAAATAAAATCTAAAAAATTAAATAAAATGTAAAATGCAAAAATAAATAATTAAAATAATAACAAATAACAGAATTAAAAGAATCAGTTAAACAAAATTTCTGTTGAATGTTTTGTTTTATATTTCTATCAATTTAAAAATATTTATAAAATAAAATAATGGGGGAACAAAAACAAAAATAAATAAAATAAAAATAAAATAAATAAAATGTAACAAACGTAAAAACAAATATAAAATACAACAAAAACAATAATTACATTAAATTAAATTAAAGAATAAAATAAATAAAATCAGTTAAACAAAATTTATGTTGTTTCTGCTTTATTTTATACTGTTATGCATTTAAATAAAAAATACATATAAAATAAAATAACTGAACAATTAAAAACCAAAATAAAAATAATATTATTATCCATTTAAAATAAAATTAAAAAATAATAATAATAAAATGTAAAAAAAACCCGCAAAAACAAATATAAAATACAACAAAAACAATAATTACTTTAAATTAAAAAGAATAAAAAGAATAAAATAAAAAATCAATTAAACAAAATTATTGTTGTTTTATTTTATATTGCTATCAATTTAAATAAAAATACATATAAAATTAAATAACAGAAAATTAAAAACCAATATAAAATAAAGCAAAATAAATATTAAAATCAAATTAAATAAAAAATATTATCTATTTAAAATTAAAAAATAAATAAAATGTCAAATAAATGCAAAAATAAATATAATATACAACAAAAACAATAATTACATTAAAATTAAATTAAAAATAATAAATTAAAATAAATAAAATCAGTCAAACAAAATTTCTGTTGTATTTGTTTTATTTTATATTGCTAACAATTTTAAAATAAAATAAAATAAAATAAAAAAGCACCTGTCTGAACTAAACTACTACATTTTAACACACTGGAAGCAGTTTAGTTCTTAGGGTACATAGACCATCACTGACTAAATGCAAGCATGACAAAAATTATTAAAGTTAGAGAAAAACAACAAAAGAAAACTGATTTTTGTGGATGATGAGGACTAAGTTACCAGAGAACTAGTTACAGAGAAACTACTTGATTCACATTCAGGTCCAACACCAAGAATATTAGACAAATGTGTGTGAGATGATCAGGTGATCAGCGGAGCAGCATCAGACTAGAGATGTGTGTAGAATCACAGGCCTTAACTCTACACAGCTCATTACATCACTCTCACAGGTCCTCCACTCACGCTGAGAGGCATTCTGGGTAGAGTGGAGTTTAACACATGAGCCTGACACACAGAGTAATCCAGGATAAAATGATTCCTCGCTCCCGTTTCTAGGTGTGAAACGCTGATCTATTTGAGAGCGAGCGCGGAGCAGAGGAGTTTCCTCCTACGCGGCTAATCATCGCACACAGCACTCTGGGTAACGGATCGCCCCGCGCCGGCCGCTCGTTCACCATACATGGGCACCGGCCCGTGCCAAACGCTGGAATACTGACCGCGCTCCAGCAGATTTTTGTAACGATTCCACGGACTTCCCATGAGTGAAGAAAGCCAGATACTCTCACACACGCGTGCGCACAATCACATCCACTCCCGCTGAACGCTGACACGTAAATATCACTTCCTACCTCCCAGTGTTCAGAGCTCAGGTGCTGCTGGGGACATCTGAGTCTCGCTCACATCAGGACGGCACAAACATGAGCTGAACTTTAATTAATCCAACAGACAAACGGCTTTTAATGACACTGAAGCATCCTGGAAACTACAGTACTGCAAGACTGCGCTAAATGAACATTATGAGAGTAATGTCACAGTACTATAAGACTAAAGTCATAAAAACTCAAAAAAAAAGTATTTAGTCAAATATTAATTATTAAAAAAAAACAATATAACATTTTGTTTTTATTTTATTTATTTTTTATTTTATATATTATTTTGTTTATTTATATATTATTTTATTTTTTATATATTATTATTATTATTATTAATAATAATAATAATAATATTATTATTATTAATATTATTATTATTATTAATATTATTATTATTATTATTATTATTATTATTATTATTGTGCCAAGGAGTGATTCTCAGTTTGTTTTTCAAAAAAAATTAAATTAAGAATTAATTTAAAAATTCTTAACTGCAGTTTTTCTGAAAAACAAATAAAATAAAATAAAATATTGTATTGTTTTTTTTTTTTTTTGTAATTAATATTTGACTAAAAACTACATTTGAGTTTTTAGATCATGAAAAACATTAAGTCAAGGGTGTCCAAACTTTTGACTGGTAGTGTATATAACATGACTATCACAGCAATATGATATTGCAGTCCTAACATTTGGAGATAAAAATAAAAAATAAATAAATGAAGAGAATAAAGTAAAAAAATACAAAAATAAATAAAAAAGATAAAAATAAAGTCATAGAAATTTTTTTAATATATAAAAAAAATTCACAGAAAAAACTCAAAATTAGAAAGTTAAAAAGTAGGATAAAATTTAAAAAAAGTCATAGCAATATGAGATTAAAGTCATAATATTTAGAGGAAAAAAACTAAATTATGAGAATAAAGTAAAAAATTTAAGATTACGAGAATAAAGTCACAGCAATACAAGAATCAAATCACAATATTTTGGGGAAAAACTAATTTATCAGATAAACTCCAATATATAACATGACTATCATAGCAATATGATATTACAGTCATAACATTTGGAGAATAAAAAATTAATTAAGAGAATAAAGTTAAAAAAAGGTAAAATAACAGGAATTAAATATCATAGAAAAGTCAAAAACGTAAAATAATGAGAATAATGCTATAGCTATATAAAATTAAAATATATTATATTATACAAAATACTGGGAAAGAAAAAAAAAGAAAATTACAAGAATTTTTTTAAATCTAAGATTATTGGAGAAAAAGTCAAAATTGCGAGACAATTAAAAAATATAAGATCATATGAAAAAAGACAGCCATAAAACTGAGAAAAACTCAAAATTATGAGAATAAACTCAAATATTTAAGATAACAACAACATAGTTGTAGCAAAATGATCTTAAAATTATAATAGTTATAGAATAGAATAAAGTTTTTAAAGTCAAAGCAATGAGATTAAAGTCATAGTATTGTTTTTTTAGGAAAAAAAACTAAATTATCAGATAAACTCCAATATAAATAACATGACTAGCATAGCAGTATGATATTGCAGTCATAACATTTGGAGAAAAAAATGAAATTAAAAGAATAAAAGTAAAAAAAAATGAGAGAAATCTCAGAAATGTATTTCAAAAAAGAAATTTCATAGAAAAAGTAACAAGTTAAAAGTCAGTAAGAAAATCAAAAAAGTCATAGCAAAGATTGAAGTCATAATATTTGAGGGAAAAAAATAGATTATGAGAATAAAGTAAAAAATAGAAGATCACACAAAAAAGACAGCAATATTAAAGTCAAAAACGTAAGATAACAAGAATAAAGTCATAGCAATATAAAATTTTAATACAATATATATTCAAAAATATAAGATCATACGAAAAGGACAGCAGTATTATATTACAGCCCTAACTCACAATTATGAGAATAAAGTCAAATATTTATAATAACAAGAATACAGTAGTAGAAATTATAATATTTAGATAAAATAAAAACAAGAATACAGTAAAAAAAATCTAAGATAAGAATAAAAGACAAAGCAATATGTGATTAAAATCATATTTTGGGAAAAAAATCTAAATTACAAGCATAAAGTAAAAAATATAAAATAATAAGAATAAAAGTCAAAGCAATATGAGATTAAACTCATAATACTTTGAGAAAAAAAAATAATTATCTGATAAACTCAAATATATTACATGATTATATTACAGTCACAACATTTAGAGAACAAAAATTAAATGAAGAGAATAAAATAAAAAGACAAGAATAAAAAGCAAAAGAAATTGCTGAATTTTTTATTAAGAAATTTTATAGAAAAACTCAAAATTACAAGAATAAAGTTAAAAAGCAATATAAATAAAAAATGTCATAGCCAAAAATGTAAGATAACGAGAATAAAATAGCAATATCAAATTTAAAAATATTAAATTTTATACATAATATCTGGAGAGAAAAAAGAAAACTACGGTTTTTTTTTTTTGTTTTTTTTTTATCTAGGATTATAAAAAATTGGGGGGAAAAAATCTAAATTGCAAAAAATGTTCAAAAATATAAGATCATACGAAAAAAAGACAGCAATATAATATTACAGACATAAAATTGAGAAAAACTTAAAATGTACAAAATACAGTTGTAACAATTATAATATTTAGAGAAAAAATAAAAAAATACAAGAATAAAAGTCAAACATCTAAAAAAACAAGAATAAAATGAAAGCAATATAAGATTAAAGTCATATTTTGATATAAAACAGTTAGAAAACTAGAAAAAGCAAGAAAAAAAGCAAAAATATTATGTAATGAAAATTAAGCCCTAATATTTTAGAATAGTCAAAAAACTATTAGAGAATAGTCAATATCAATCGTCATAATCTTGAAAATTAAGTCATCTGAAATAATAATGGTGTAGTAGTAAACATTAAGTCATAGTATTACCAGAATAAAGTTGTATAATATTACAGATTTAATATTGTATTGCTAAGACGTTATTCTTGTACTAAAATGGCATTGTACTAAAGGCTGTTTAACGAATGGAAGAAACATAGAAACCCTAAACAGAATAGAGCAGCTGTTGTGTTGGTGTGTTGTGATTAGTCAGTCCACACAGCTGTTCACTGCTCAGACCCATAGAGAACTACTACTAACCTAGTTAACATCAACACCACTAGATCAGCTAGTGAAGGATGACAACACTCCATCTGACTCACTACTTCACGTTTTCAGCTATATTTATGTCCTGAATATTACTACATGGAGACTCTTAATGCCAGCACATGCTTTTCTCGCTTTTACTTCTTCTTTTATGCCACAAGTTTACATTCCTGAGGAAAGACAAGACAAGTCCAAACCCGCACCAGTTCTGCTTCTCCGCAGCTCACACACTGACACCAAACACCACACTAAAATTAACACTACACTAAATAAAATATATATTTAAAATAATAGTTCAAATTAAAAGCACTTCAGAGTTAAAAAAAAAATAAAAAATATAAATTTTAAAAAGCTGATTCAGAATATGAATATACACTATAATAGTATTAAGATAAAAAAATAATGAAGTAAAATAAAAAAAATTAAGCTAAAGTACTAAAACTACTAAAACTTTAGCTGAAACAAATGAAAGCTAAAAAGAAAAAAGCTGAAAATATTAAAATAAACTGTTAAAATATTTAAGATAACAATACAGTTATACAGAAATTATATTTAGAGAAAAAAAATTTAATTACAAGAATAAAGTCAAACATCTAAGAAAACGAAAAAAAAAACTTGAAAAGTAAAAAAATATTTAGAATAGTCAACAGACTATTAGAGAAGTCAATATCTAAAATATCTAAAAAATAATATCTTATCTAATATAATATTAATAATACTAATATCTCAAAATAAAATTAAAAGCACTTCAAAATTAAAAAAGAAAAATGAAAATCTAAAAATAAAAGCTAATTCAAATATTAATATATACTATAATAGTATAAAGATAACACCAGAATTTAAATAAAAAATACATTAAATTAAAATATAAACAATTTTAAGCTACTAAAAACAATATAAACAATTTTAAGCACTAAAACTACTAAAACTTAAACTGAAAAAAATTTAAGCTAAATATAAATATTTTAAAAACTAAAAAAATTAAAATAAGATTGTCAAATATTTAAGATAACAACACAGTTGTAGCAATTATAATATTTAGAGAAAAAGCCAAAGCAATATGAGTTTAAAGTCATATTTTGGGAAAAGAATAAAAATTACAATAAAGTTAAAAAAAATCTATAACATGTTGATAGAAAAAAACTGTTAGAAAACTTAATTGTGAGAAAAGCAAAAAAGAGAAAGGAAAAAAATTGTGAAAAAGATCACGAGAAAAAGCAAAAAAATAAAATATTGAAAATTAAGCCACATTTTAGAATAGTCTATTAGAGAAGTCAATATCTAAAAACATTAATTTTTTTTTAATCTAATATAGTACTAATGATACTTTTTGATCTCAAAATTACTAAAATGGAAATAAATTAAATTAAAAGCAATTCAGAGTTTTAAAAAGAAAAATGAAAATACAAAAAAATGCTGATTCAAATATTAATATATTCTATAATAGTATGAAAAAAACACTAAATATATAAAAAATTAAGTAAAATAACATAGAAAAAAATTAGCTAAAGCATATTAAAACAAATTAACGACAAATAGGAAAAAAACTAAAAATATTAAAATAACATCTGATTCAAAGTAACAACAATTGCAAAAGTATATAAATAATACTATAACAAAATTCCCCAAAAAAAGTTCACTCAAAACTAAAAACAATGTCATTATTTATTCAATTTATTGGAAAACAGAGAACAAGAAGCACATTTATGATCATGTTTGTTGAGTCAACGACTGAATCCACCATCATTTCTTTTTTGCCCAGAGAAGAGCAGCATGAACATTGTGTTAAACATCTTCCACTGAGGTCAGTCATACAGGGTTGAACAAATAACCAATGACAGACGTGAACTTGTTAACTGGTAGCGTTAAATGCTGTTTTCACAGACTTGCCTCTGCATGGAGGAAACACACGCCTCATTCATTACATACTGTGCTCAACATTTAATGGTTACTGCAGAATGACGCCAGACGGCTTATGTGACTTATTAAAGCGTGTGTGTATGTGTTTAAAACTCAAGAACTCCATATTTCAGTCATAAACAAGAATTAAAAAGTCATTGAAATCACAGAAATTGATAGAAAAAAAATGATAGAAAAAAGTCAGTCATAGAAAAACTCAATTACAAGAATTAATTATTAGAATTAAGTAAAAAAAAAAAAAGAAGAAGAACACAGCAATATTATATTAAATGTAATATAACGAGAATAAAGTTGTAGCAATATAAAATTAAAAAATATTATATATTATACATAATATTTGGAGAGAAAAAAAAAGGAAAATTACAAGATTATTTAAATAAAACTAAAAATAAGAATAAAGTCAAATATTCAAGATAACAACAAAAGAGTTGTAGCAATTAGAATATTTAGAGAAAAAAATTTAAAATTACAAGAATAAAGTCAAACATCTAATATATTGAGAATAAAAGTCAAAGCAATGAGATTTTCAATGTGAAATTTTTATACATTTTTTAATAAATCTAAATATACACACTATATCAAAGCTCTACAGTAATAAGGGAAAAAATGTGCTTAATTTTCATGAAAACAATATTACAATGCAAATAAAATCTTAATGAACCTAAAAAAATTCTTCTTTTTCTTAATTAAAAATATGTATATATATTTTCCGTTTCAATGTAGGGCTGAAATATAAGCCAGGCGTGTGTTTTTTGACAGGTTTTGTGAGATTCTCTCACCACAGACAGCAGTTCGGAGAAGAAACGCATGTTTTACAGGTTTCTGCATATTGAATTACAGCATTTCTGTTTGGTTTTCATACGTCAAAAAACAACATCAGTGTTTATTAAAAAAAAAGTTACAGCCAAAGCCACAGGATCTGGGCGTTTCACTACGTGCCACGGCATTTAAAGAAACACAGCGCATTTAGCCTGCATCACCCACATGTACTACAGTATGACAGCCACTGGAGAATGAAATAAACAACTGACTATCACTGGGATAAATCCACTGATAACCATGTTATTGAGCAGAGCAGTTGTGCATCTGCTTGGCAACTCCAGATGAAAGCATTATCAAAGTGTGATGCAGATTGCCGTAACCACTGACTTCCACAGTATTTTTTTTTCCATTGTTATGGAAGTCATTGGCTACCAGCAACTGTTTGGTTTCTAACATTCTACAAAATATCTTCTATTGTGTTTAAAAGAAGAAAGAAACTGGTTTAGTTCGAGGGTGAGCAAATTGCAATTTTAATTTTTTGGGTGAACTATCCCTTTAAAGGTCCCATATTGTACACCTTTTTGGAGGTTTATTTTAGCTGTTGATGTCCTTAAGAATATATATTTGCGGTGTAAGTGCCAAAAACCATCTCAATATATTTTTACAGCTCCTCTTTTAGGAGCTCTGTCAAGAACAGATCGATTTTGGCCCATCTAATTAATATTCATGAGCCTCTCTTCTGATTGGCCTGTTGTTTTCTGAGTGACACACGGCCAGGCCAACCACAGGTAACTAGTGTCATTTATGCTGTAGCTTTCTGTGGCTTGTGATACTCACAGGATGTTTCAGAATGGTAATTAATGTTTTTTGTAAACTGCGATTGCAGTAAGCTATGTAACTATTGCTTTAGTAAAGCCTCTTTCACACTGTGCGTTGATTCTGGAAAATTGCCCGAAAGTTCCAGGAACGATCCCGGGTTGAGAACCTAGTAATGTTGCTGGGATCAGTCCCGGAACGAGCGCTGTGTGAACAAAAGCCAGAACCAATGCCATAAAGGCTGTGCTGTAATGATGATGCACGTTACTGTTCGACTCTTCACAATGAAAAAATATGTGAAAACTGACTATCGTTCTGCACTTTCAGTTTAGTGCAACGTAGGCGTCGCATTACATGTCTTTAGGGTTGTGTATAAAGCACGCACAGATTCCGGAAAATTACTTTGTGAATAAACCAAATCAAACAATTCCGGAACAAATCATGGGACACATTAAACGTGTATTTTCCAGAATCGCTGTGTGAAAGAGGCTAAAGCTGACGTGCCACTGGTCTTTTACATTAATGTTGTTCGGAAGCCTGTGCAATGAGGTAGTTTCCTGACAACCATAGACTGAACAGCGTTTTCGACTTGTTTTTGTGTTGTTGTTCAGCAATGGAATAGACGCGATGTCTGGGGGTTTGACAAAAGGAGGGTGGGACGGTGGTTGGTGCTCGAGGCGGTGACTGAAGGAGGTGACTGAGTAGATCGGACGTCACATTTTTACGGAAGTCACAGCGCCTCCTGAAAAGGCACAGCTACTTTATGCAGGCTGTGTGCATTTTACTGTGGATTGACTGTTTTGAAACTTATATGTGACCCTGGACCACAAAACCAGTCTTAAGTCGCTGGGGTATATTTGTAGCAATATCCAAAAATACATGGTATGGGTCAAAATTATTGATTTTTCTTTTATGTCAAAAATCATTAGGAAATTCAGTAAAGATCATGTTACATTAAGATTTTTTGTAAAATTCCTACTGTAAACCTATCAAATTGTAATTTTTGATTAGTAATATGCATTGTTAAGAGCTTAATTTGGACAACTTTAAAGGTGATTTTCTCAGTATTTAGATTTTTTTGCACCCAGATTTTCAAATAGATGTATCTCAGCCAAATATTACCCTATCCTAACAAACTATACATCAATAGAAAGCTTATTTATTGAGCTTTCATATGATGTATATATCTCAGTTTTGTAAAATGTAACCTTATGACTGGTTTTGTCGTCCAGGGTCACATATGGTAGTTACATATCCCCTAGACCTTAGTTATCATGAAAAAAGCCAGGAAATTTCGGTTTTGACAATATGGGACCTTTAAGAGAGTAGCTATCAATATACAGTAAGTACATACTGGCAGAAAGCTTCAGAAATGTATTTTATTGTATTGCAGTTCCTATTGTCATTATTCTAAAGTGTCCTGGTGCTTTTAATGAACCACATGATGGAAAATATTAACTGCTTTTTGTGCATTAGACGTGATCGGACACCAACGCAGCATCTGCTAAAACAACCAACAGTTCCTGTGAATTTCTTCTTAATTGACTGAGGGGAAAAAAAGGAAAAGAAATGTACACACCCATATTTCACATCAGCACTGCTGCATGATTATATAAATCATATTCCTACAGAAAATCATTCAGACATCTGAGCAGAAACAAAATAAAACAAAATATAAAAATTAAATTAAATAAAAATAAATCTAACTACAATACTAATACTAATGAAATCCAATCTATCTAGTCTTTTCTTCTTGTGACGTGGCATTCAGAGTGAAAATAGTTTACATTTATTAAATTCCAGGGCCTGTATGTATAATACTTCTCATGGGAGGGGCGTCTGCCACTCGTCAGCGGGAAAGTAGTTGTAAAACAGGTGAATGAGCACAATTTGCCAGCTTTAGCTTGCTTGTAGTCTCAATATGAATATATATTAGGCATGGGCCGGTATAAGATTCTGACGATATGATAACCTTGGATAAAATTATCACGGTTTCACGGTATTGTAAGTACTGCTCTACAATGTTATATTTAAATGTCAGGGTAAAAAAACAACTTTTTTTTTTCCCAAATGAAGACGGTATATTTTATTTTAGGAAACATATAGAACATTTTGTAACACTGAACATCAGGCAAAATAATTAAAATAAATTATTGAATCTTCTTAATTCAATTAAATTGCAGTCACTTATGAGCCTAAACCTGCAGCTCAACATAAACAAAAATTACATTTTCAAAAACAAATCCTTCTAAATGGAAAAATGCAATAACAAATTAAAACAAAACTATGACCATTAGTGACAGTTCCAAAAATAAACAAACACTCAAAGACATGTGAGAGCCAGCGAGTTTTTTTTTTTTTTTTTTTTTTTAATTGGCTGGATTTTGAAAAGATGTTAAAGGTGCACTGTGTAATATTTAAGATGATCTCTAGACAAAGGTGCAATATAATATACATAACTATGTTTTCAGGGGTGCATAAAGACCTTAATGAACCATTATGTTTTTATTAACCTAGAATTATCAGCTTGCGAAAAAACACTGACACAATGATGAACAAGTAACAGTAATATTCACAATAACATTGTTTTATTGAATGATTAAGTAAATATAATTCCTTAAATTACGTTTTAAAAGAAATATCACTATTCGTTGCTGTCAAAAACGGCGAGATTTTAATCCTCTATCTGCATCCGTAGTTCTGTAAAGGGAGGGGTGAGCGGTGGACTGTTGCAATTCACAACCTCGCCACTAGATGCCGCAAAAATCTACACAAATTTTCGCATTTTTTTTCACATTTTTCGATTCGCACGAATAGAGCCGCAGGAAGGTCTATCGCATCTTTGCATTGACTTAACGTTGTAAATCACTCGCGCTTAACGCGCCATTCGCGTCTGGTGTGAACGCACCATAACAATAGTCTGAAACTGACTTAAGTGTCAAAAAATTCTTAGCAAAAAGAACTCCTAATAAACGATCAGCACTGCTGGATCATTAAATAAAACATTCTACAGAAAATCATTCAGACATCACAGCAGAAATAAAATAAAATCACTGGGATAAATCCACCGATAACCATGTTATTGAGCAGATCAGTTGTGCGTCTGCTTAACAACTCGTGACAAAAGCATTATCAATGTGTGACGCAGATTGCCGGTAACCATTGACTTAAAGTATTTTTTTCCATGTTATTCAATTGTTCTTAATTAACTGAGAAACAAAAATGAAAAAAGAAAAATCTACACACCCATATTTTACTTTCATAACAACAATTTACAGATAATGTAATCACCCCCTTGTCATCCAAAAAAGTCTTTTTTTTTTTTGCAGTCGTAAAGAATTTTTTTTTTTTTTTTTTTTTGAGGAAAACATTTGAGGATTTCTCTCTTTGTAATGATATGTATGGCGCCCCAAAGGTTGAACTTCCAAAACGCAGTTTAAGTGCAGCTTCGAAAGGCTCTAAACGATTCCCAGCCGAGGAAGAAGCATCTTATCTGGTGAAACGATCAGTTATTTTCTAAACAAATTGACAATTTATATACTTTTTAACCTCAAATCCTCATCTTGTCTCGTCTCTACGATGCACATGCGTAGTCTGTGATCTGGGTCAATACAGTTAGGGTATGTCGAAAAAACTCATTTATGTATTCAACGTCAAAATCGTACTACAATGCTGTTTTACCTTTTTTTGTAAGGGGCATTTGAGCTTCTTTGTATGTTTACTTTGTAAACACTGTGTCGATACTTCAACAGGGCAAACATCTCAATAATATACATATATTTGTCAAGACAACCCGATCACGAAAGCAAGACTGAAACATAATAAGGAACAGTCATTTTCAATTCTATTAGCTCAGTTTCCAGAAATCTCTGTGTTTCTCTCAACACAACCCACACACGGCTCAGTTAATGGCTCGTGCTCATTTACGATGCGGCTCATGATAATGTAAAATCCATTATCAATAATCGCAGCTCCCCAGAGACGCTGAGAGCTGAGAGGACGCTTATTCTTCAATCAGCTCCTGCTTTAGAAAATCTCATTTTAGGATTCTGAGTGCAAAGCTCATGAAAACAGCATCTTGGGCTCGTGTGCGCTCGTCCCCGATTGATAAAAACACTCATCACGGACTGAACGACCCTCAGATCCAAATATAGCGCACGATACATTAATACCCTGAATGAACACTGAGAATAACTACACATGCATGTGCAAACACAAACATCTGCTGACCTCTGACCTGTGAATGTGCAGAATGAGAAGACGTCTGATAAATAGAGCATGCAAATGTCACACAACACAGATGAGCTCTGATAACTCTGAGTTATTTATTACAACTGATCTTGATTTGTTTTGTGAATAAACTGCAATATGAAGCACGTCTGAAACCAGACGCTGCACAAGCATCAAGCTGCACAAACACAACTAATGAGCTATCGAGAGATTCGGAGAGAAACAAGAGGTCTGAAGTGAAGAACAAGCCCAGATCTCTGCTAACAGAGTAGAAACCTGCTCAAATACAGAGCAGAACGTTCTACTAATGTTCTCGTTAGGTTATGAAAACGTTATTGCATAAGGGGAGACACTGTAGGTGAATAGACTCAAACATTAACTAATAGTTATCGCCTTACTTACCCAGTTGATTGATTACATTGATAATTGCAAACATTTTTTGTATTACAAGTTTTCTAAAATGTGGTTTAAATATGCAAATGAGCATTATTTAATGAAATATGCACTCGTTTGCATTTCTAGTACAAAAATCTAAACACTGGATGAAGTCAGTTTCAAAATCCTTGTTTAATTTTTACTGAGGGTATCTCATTTCGTCACTTTATAATTCAGAAAATACTTAGTACAGACAGAAGACAATGTATTTTTTTACCATTTTTGAGAGAATAAAATGTAAAAAAAAAAAAAAAAAAAAATCAAGCAAATTATATATGAACAAAACCCTCTGTAAAAACCTTCAGGATATAGACAGGAATACAAATGTAAAGTGTGGTGTGTGTAAGTGCTGCTGAAGTGGAGATTTATGGCTCAGTGCAGGAGAAAAAACTCTTGGCCTTTAAAAATATGTACTGCAATTGAAATCCATTTACATAAATAGATAAAGTGCTATATAAGAAACACTTAACTGTGTCTTTTGGCTGTTTGCTTTCCACTAGACTGAAAAAGCACCAAAAGGGCCCAAATCTTAAACTTGACAGGTACATGAAAAAACTGTTTTTTTGCCAGCAGTGTCTCAACTTAAAGAGATACTTCACCCAAAAATGAAATTCTGTCATTAATTACTCACCCTCATGTCGTACTAAACCCACAACACAAATTAAGGTATTTGATGAAATCTGAGAGCTCTCTGACCCATAGACAGCAACAGTACTACCACGTTCAAGGCTCAGAAAGGTAAGGACATCATTAAAATATTCTATATGACATCAGTGCTTCAACCATAATGTTATGCAACTACAAAAACATATTTTTGTGTGCAAAGAAAACTAAAATTATGATTTTATTTAACAATTTCTCCTTTTCTGTTTCAGTCTAGACGCACATTTTCAGAACATTCTGGGATCATTCCCTGTTGAATGGGATTGCATTACAGAATAACTATTGAATTTGAAACAAATTATCAAAAATCATCATTTCTATTCTTACTGTTCCAGCAACATTTAGCAAAAGTTTTGCATCATATGCATCGTACAGAAAAAAGACAATCTTAGAATGCACTCCAGCAAGCTTGAAAAAAATTATAGAAAAATTGTAGGCAAAGCCAGAGAAACGTTGATTATGAACCCACTTTGAGTTCATTTAACACTTAAGAGCATGTGGGGGGGGGGGGTAGTCACGCTAATTAACATAACATTTTTATTTGCCGCAATTTGTCCAATTTGCACATTGGAAAATTTAAATTAGTATAAGATATAAATATTAGTATCATAATTTTACAGTAAAATTACTAAAAGTTGATTTTTGTAAAAAGTAAACCCAGATGTTTTAGGTTTTTCCCAAATTGCTCAGGACTAAAAGGATATTACACTTGAGAAATTTATTTTTTAGCTTTTTAAAAACTATTTTTATTTTCTATCCAGATGCAATTGCCTAGAATGATTTTTATTATTTATAGTGCCGGGCAATAATTAGTCAAATACAAAATAAACATTTTTTATACATAATGTGTGTGTGTACTGTATATATTTATTATTTATACATAAATACAAACACATGCATGTATATGTTGAAAGAAAAATATGTTGTGTTTATATATTAAATGCATTAATATATGTGACCCTGGACCACAAAACCAGTCATAAGGTTAAATTTGACAAAACTGAGATTTATACATCATATGAAAGCTCAATAAATAAGCTTTCTATTGATGTATGGTTTATTAGGATAGGACAATATTTGACTGAGATACATCTATTTGAAATCAGAAATCTGATGCAGCAAAAAAATCAAAAATACTGAGAAAATCACCTTTAAAGTTGTCCAAATTAGGTTCTTAACAATGCATATTACTAATCAAAAATTACATTTTGATATGTTTACAGTAGGAATTTTACAAAAAATCTTCATGGAACATGATCTTTACTTAATTTCCTAATGATTTTTGGCATAAAAGAAAAATCAATAATTTTGACCCATGCAATGTATTTTTGGCTATTGCTACAAATATACCCCAGCGACTTAAGACTGGTTTTGTGGTCCAAGGTCACATATAATATAAATTGTATGAATGGGTCAAAGATTAAAAAGAGTTTAAGCATAAATATTATTAGAAATATTTAAAAGTTCTCTGTTTAATTAAATTGCATTTTTGTTTTTTCTGAGCAAAAAATAAATATAATTTTTCCCTGATTTACAGAAGACACCCACTAAAATGTCATTCAGTGTAACAATCTTGTCAGGCGTATTTACAACAAAAATCAATTTATGGCATATTAAAAGATTAATTACTTTCAGCACAAATACTATTTAGTTGTAATTCTACATTTTTTTAAATTTGCTACTATCCTAGGTTTTGCCCATTTGTCAGTAAGAATTGTTTTACTCATTTAAAACACAATACAATTTTATATACTCTTTTATTATTTTGTATATTTTAATATGTACAAGTATGTAACATCATTTCAAATTTTGACATTTTATTCTCCAAAAACCTTTAAAACCTTAAGGGTAGACACTTTACTCGCATACTCTGCTTTCTATGGACATAAAATCCCTTTTGTAAATTTCTTTTTGTAAACGTCTTTGACCCGAATATAAATAAATGCATGTAAATATTTTCAAAATATATACAGTATGTGTGTATAATAAATATACACAGTACACACACATATATTATATAAACAAAAACTATTTTGGATGCAATTATCTCACAATATATCATCACAAAATATCACAATACCAGTTTATTCTAAAATCACACAGCCCTACTATGCAGACAGCTCACTATTGTCTCTACTCATCATCTTACATTTGATAACATTTCCAGCTGAAGCCACCTGATATCAGCCCCGCTGCATCTGTTCTGTTATTATAACCCAGCAGCTGAGCACAAATAAAGCAATGAGTCAGTGTCAACAATTACAGTCATAAGAAAAAGTCCATCTCCTGTTGTCTCTCAAATCACAATCCAGCCACATATTTGTTTAGTTTTGGATTGTAAACCATGCTTGATCTGTGATTCCTCTCCTGAATCAGACCAAAACACCTTTTTAACTGGAGGAAGTGTTATTATGGATTATGGACTATTTTAGTTTAAAACATCTTTGTTTCAGCTTGTGGTGTGGATTACTAGTGGATTATTGTGATGTGTTTATCAGCTATTTGGACTCTCATTCTGACGGCACCCATTCACTCCAGAGGATCCACTAGTGAGCAAAGGACAAAATTACACATTTATACAAATCTGATGAAGAAACAAACTCAGAAAATGTTTATTCTGGGGGTAGGAGTGGGCAATATGGCAAAAAAATCATATTACAATTTTTCTTTTTTTTTCAGAAATATCACGATTTTATCACGGTTCTTTGTTGGTTTTACTATTTTACAAGTTGTCTGAGCAGAACAGCCAAACTAATTTCCTTATTTTAAACCAAAACCGTACAAGGTAACAAAACATAAAATAAAAAGAATGGCAGATATTTAGGCCAAAGTGAGCGAAGATAAAAATCTTTGTCATTATTTTATCTTTGCTATTAAAATATAAAAGCTGCATGTTACAAATACAAATAATATACAAAACAAACAGTGCTTAAAATTCAAGAAAATTAATTAACAAATATACAAATTAAACACTATATAGATGAATACATTGACTCTTATTAAATCAAGTATATTAAAGTTCTTCAGTCAAGAGCAGTGAGGGATATTCCTTTGTGTTTTAAACAGAACATGTTGAACTAGGGCTGGGCGATTTTGCCTAAAAAAAAAATCTTCGATTTTTAAAGAAAAATTCGAGTTTCGATTCGATTTTCGATTTTTTTTTTTCCCCAATGCACTTAAAAAATGACTGTAGACATTAGATATAGTGTCAAAAGTGCAACTTTATTGCTGTGATTGTCCTCAAGAGATAAAATGCATAGAATCCCAAAACAAAAAGTAAATGAGGCTCTGTCATTCAACAATTTCAAGCTTTAACCCAGGTTTAAGCAAAAGTGCAACAACTTCACAGTAGCTTACATTTCTGTTAAAGAAATCAGATAATTACACATTTTGTAACATAACATTACAATTAAAAAAATAAACTCTTCTCAGTATAGTGTGAATATAAAAAATGAAACTTGCCTGTGGCAGACATATAGCCTGCTCAAAGAGTGAACAAATGTAAACTTTTATCTATAACAACAAAACACGTGCTTGTTAGATCTCTGAAACATTGTGCATCTAATACGTTCAGCATGTGATTAAAGCCTCGCTTTTCGACAGAATAAATTGGCAACATGTCTGTGGCAATATAAAACAAGATCGCCTCTGTAATCGCTTTCCATCGCGCTCCGTTCTTATCATAAGGCGCACAGTTTGTAAAGCTCTCAGGAAGTGTAGTTTGCTTTTTAGCAGGTGTGCTAGAGGAGCCGTATTCCGGCTGCACTTCTCCCATTCTTCGGGATGTTTATTCCTCAGGTGCTGGAAAAGATTTGTTGTACTGCTGCTTCTAGTAGCAACAGCCTTGAAACATTTTGCAGCAAGGCTTCGTCTGTGTTTTGTCTGCTGCGGGCCGTTCACATGTAGCGTCTTTTACGCGCTCAAATTCGTTATTTTAAATGTAGACGCGCGGCTTGCGCGCGCATAATGGAAGCGACGCGTGCGGTGCGACGCGTTCGTTTTTTCCAGGCGCGTCCGCTCCGCATCGAGATAAAAACATCTCAACTTTTCAGAATTCAGCAAGCGCACCGCAGCTTGGAGCTAGAGCGCAGCTGATGGTTGCTTAGAAACGGTAGACGCTTCCGGAGCACAAGCGCCCGAGCGCTTTGTTGACAAGGAAGAAAGCGTTTTCCACGCGTTTTTAGGCGCGACATGTGAATGGCCCCTTACCTGTGCTTTTCTTTGGAAGTAGTTCTCTGCTACACGTTGGAAAGTTGTTTTGACTGTGTTACGCTGGGCGGGGGCTGGCTCATATCGCGCTACGGTAACGCACAAGACGAAACGCGGAAAAGTCAGAAAAAACTATTGTGGCAAAAAAACTCGAGTTTGCAAAATAAAAATCGTTTTAAACTACAAAATCGATAAATCGATTATATCGATTTTTTGCCCAGCCCTATGGTGAACATAAAACCTATTTTAAATAACGTGGGTAACCAAACAGTTGCTGGTCCCAAGTTACAGCTACTGTTATCCACATTCTTCAAAATATTTATTTTGTGTTCAGCACAAGAAAAAAAATTATAGAGATTTGGGACAACAGTAAATTTTTGGGAAAACTATCTCTTTAATGACAATCTGCAGCATGTTTAGTTCTGTCACATTAAGAGCTGCATGCATCTAATATACAGGCGCACATCTGTTTTTCTCTCAACTGTTTACTTTCACTTTAGACATAATCAGTGTTTGGAGTAATGCAAGTAACGCGAGTTATGTAATAATATTACTTTTTCCAAGTAACTAGTAAAGTAACGCATTACTTTTTAATTGACAAGAAAATATCTGAGTTACTTTTCCAAATAAGTAACGCCAGGTACTTTTTCCCCCCATTTATTGAAATCATTATTAAAAGCTCTTCTGTCCCCATGTTGAGAGAAACTGTGAGTAAGATGTTACTTTAGTTCTAGAATAAATGTGAACATGCATTAATTCATCTCACTCACTAAAAAACAGATACAGTCTTCCTCAAAATGAATAAAAACAGTGAACCTGCAATAATTAAATATGTGAAATAATACAAATATCCTTTATGCATTTAATCCCATTTTATTAACCAATGTCTTTGCTGCCGACCTTCCATGATCCAATTCATCCATACTAATAAGCAAAAATTACTCAAGATGATCTAACATTTGTTTATCTTTTTTTATTGCTGAAGAGTTGACATTTGTTCTTCTGTGGTCTACTGTACAGACGTACATTTACTGTTCTCTAAGCCTGAGGCTTTTGGTGTAAAAAGGCCTTTTACATTTGACAAAAATAGAACTTTTTATATTAAAAACAAACAAGCAAGCCCTGCCCAGATTTAAAAAGTAACACAAAAGTAACATTACTTTCCATAAAAAGTAACTAAGTAACTTAATTAGTTACTTTTTAGGGAGTAACTCAATATTGTAATGCAACACTGGATATAACCAATTGTGTTTATATCTATTCCTTGTTTGTTTTTGACAGTATTAGGGAATCAGACGCAAAAGATAGCTTAGTCCAGTGATCAGGTGCTGTTTGACAGGCTTTTAGTGCACTGACATTATTAAGTTATTTAACCAGCAAGGCTTTAAAGCACATGCAAATAATGTACTTTTGTGATTGAGATTAAGTCCAGTGTCCCGTGAGTGAATGAATGAATTATAAATGTCAAGACAGGTTGAATGCCACTGACTTTTTTTTATTTTTCTTGTTTTTGTTTTTTTTTTTTGAGCGAAGTACGCAGAATTTTCACATTAACTCTACGCAATATAACGTGATTTTATTACACAAATTCTTTCATTTTAAAGTAGTAATTTAAAGCATTCTATAGATATATTTATCATGTCAAGATAAACATTCGCGGAGTTTCAGATCATTTTTGTGAAGCGCTCCTCCTCAAGACAGAGACGGCAGAAAGAGCATGTCTTTAGCTGTTTTACAAAAGCACAACGTTTTGTTGATATTGTGAGTGCACACAAATAAAAGTAGTTCCAAATTATGTATTACTCTTACCTTTATGAGCAAAAATTATGGCATATTTTAGGTTTTCACTGTTATTAACCCTTATGCAGTCTTCGGGGTATATTTTTTACCCAAAATGACATTTGCTAAAATAAAAAAAAAAAAAATGTTCCCTTTGTCCAAACGGTATAAGACTTTAAACATCGGTCAACACTATCTTGATCTACAAATTAAAAAAAAAAATTGGAATGATATCTTGATTTTATGTTGGTGTGAAAAAAAAAAGTTACATTCATGGCAACAAAATGCAATTTTGTAACAAACAAATAGTTAAAAAAACAAAACAAATGTTATTTGCTTGTTTAATAATGTTTTTACTCCACATTTGTGCAGTTTTCGGAGGATTTATGATATGTTTTTAAATTTATATAAATTAATAAATAAATATTTTGACAGGTTTTTATACAAAAACAGCTTTTTATGTAAAATTGACTTAAAATAGACCCACATGTCGAACTTTCATTCATGGGGATAACATAGATCATTTCATTTTAACATAGATAATTGCGCATCTTTTGGAAAATACCATTTTAAAAGTAAAAAAATTAACTTTTACCACTAGGTGGCTGCAGAGCTCCACTATTTGTTATTTGCTATTTGATCACCTGAAAGATATCTTTTCACAAGTTTTTTTCAGTTGAGTTCATATCTACATATTATGAAATACACAGGACACACAGGAATACATTTGTGAGACCATGAAAACTGCTCTCTTATAATTTGTCAAATAAAAAAAAACATTTGATGTTGTTGTTGCATTCTTATGTTCATGTTGTGTGCTGATATTCAGTAGGTAATATAACTGATTGTGTTTCAGTACAAAAAATGCTAAACTTTGACAAAAAGTATTTTTTTTTTTTTGTTACAATGATTTCATAATATGTAGATATGAACTCGACTAAAAAAAAAAAAACTTGTGAAAAGATTTCTTTCAGGTGGTCAAATAGCAAATAGTGGAGCTCTGCAGCCACCAACTGGTAAAAGTGATTTTTTTTACTTTTAAAATGGAATTTTCCAAAAAATGGGCAAAAATCTTTCAGTAAACCATGTGAAATTATCCATGTTATCCCAATGAATTAAAGTTAGAAATGTGGGTCTTGTATAAACTGAATTTTACATTAATAAAAATGAAAAAACCTATTTTAAAAAATATTTATTAATTTATATATATTTTAACAATATCATAAACCCTCCGAATACTGCACAAATATGGAGTAAAAACAGAATAAACAGAAAAATATTTTTTATTATTTTTTTTTAAACTATTATTTAGTTACAAAATTGCATTTTGTTTCCTGGGATGAAAAAGGACCCCCAAAACCCTGAGTGTAATTCGAAAAACGAAGACCGCATAAGGTTAAGAAAAAAAATGCAAGTGCACAAACAACTGGATATGCGCCTAACAGCGCACATTTAAATGTTTAAATAAATATTGTGAAATGCATCAATTGCCATTAAATTCCAAAACTGAACTATTTAAATGGTTGCAACACTGGCTCTGTTCTGATCCTATTGGCCTCACACTGTCCTGGCACTATTTGCTAATCAGATACCAAACCACATTATAGGTGTAATCTCGGCACCTCTGCGGTCAATCCACCTGGACGCCAGCCACACCATCAGATTTCCATAAAGGGAAGTCATTTATGCATCCTGAAGAGCATATGCCATCCTATAGCTCCATAACAGCTTTTTATGCCTTGCATCTTCCCAGAAGCACTCTGAGAGCATCGCATGAGAAAACAAGTGGAAAATGACTACGGTAGACGACTTTATAACAGCACGTGCCAAAAATCATGGAAGCCATCCAGCCCTAAACACCTCATCTTGTGATTGCTGACAAAGGCCTCATTTACTTCATTCACGTAATTCGGAAAATCCTTGCGTTTGCAGCTCAAACGGCACAAAAGGCCCATTGAGGGACGAGACGAGACGTCTGAACATGTTAAATATTTAGGTGTAGTTGTAGTTTTGGCAGCGCTCTTGTGTAAAACAAGTAACGGATAAACAGCGATATTCATAAGACGTCATTTCAGCGGTCGTGACAGGCAAACTATTTATAACTCTAAAGATAGTACGGGACAGTTCCTCTTCAAATGCATAAGAAAACAGTTAAGAGCTCTTTGCAATCAAATAAACAATCTGGCCTAAACTTCTCACAGTGTAAACCATGTAGAATTACAGCCCAAGACCTGACTGTCAAGTACTGGCACGTTTACGGACGGAGAGCGCTTGAATATCTTTAATGGCTCAGATAACTTAAGCACTGTGTACTTTATTGTTTATCCACAGGAACTAATTTGCTTAAACCTCAACTCGGCCTGATCTACCACAAGTTTGCTTAATCATTTCCATAGAGAGCAAGGTGAGATTTCTATTAAACCACAGAGTCAGGAGTGATTATGAGATCTAGTTTTACAGCTTTTTTATAGTTTGTGAAGAACGGAAGATAAAGCGCTTACAGTAAATGTGAATGATGGTCACAGATCCGCTTGTGCGTGACGGATCCGGTGTATGAGAGCATCCTTTCACCGCTTGATATCTGATTGACCCAATGTGACATTCACATATTAGTGTACAACGAGTTATTCTTGATCACTCAGCTCAGAAAAAAAACAACAATGTGTAACACAATCTCCAGGATTAAACAAGGCTCTCTCGCACTCTCTGACCCACTCATTTACATGAAATTTTCATTTGGGATTAGGGGATAAGGAGTTTGAATGGGAATCGCACTCACAACGCCAAAAGAGTATACACTGCTAATAAACACCTTAAAAATTGTGCCAGGATAATATTAATTCATTTTACAGACATTTCTATTAACACTAAAAGACACCGGAATCCAGTGTAAAATGCAAAATACAGGTTTAAAAAAAATAAAGAAAGAAAGAAAATTCCTTCATATTAGTATTGTGCCTTATTTTTACTGATGTTTTAGAGTGTATTACAATAATAAAATAACACAGCCTTTTAAATAATGACAGTATTAATTGTATTCATTTTTATCTTGTTGTGTCAATAAAAAAAAATTATATATATATAGAGAGAGATTAAATTATGTAATAATTATTATAAAAAATAAATATTAAATAAAAATAATATATTTACATGTTAAATACCAACAGTATTATTTATATTAATTTTTATCATATATATATATATATTTAAATAATATAATTTAAATAATATATTATTTATTATTACTATTATTATTTCATTATTGTAATACATATTATTAATAATATATATATATATATATATATATATATATATTTATTTATTTATTTATTTATTTATTTATTTTTTATGTTAACGAATACCTCTGGCATAATTGTATAAGTGTCTATTTTAGTAAATGGCAATCATTTTTTTCTAGCATATATTTCCGAAATTGCAGGAACTTGATACATTTTGTCTCTGAAAACCATGTCATATGGTATGACACCATATTCTGATTTTAAAACAAAACTTTTATTATTTGAAAGACCCCATTTATGATCATGTTACTGAAGGCCCCTGTCAATCCCATGACATGTGCATATGGTAAATATTTGTTTTAGAATTGTTCAAATATTTAACTTGAACCACTACAAAAGTGTTACGTTTTGTTGTCCTTTGGTGTGACACCATTATATTTTTTAATTAAAAACTGTATGTTAAACTACATAAGCATGCCTTGATAATGACAGGTTAGCTCAGAATAGCAAGGTCATTAATTGACACAAATGGCTGAAACGTCCTCTGATGTGACAGAAAATGTCCACCGGTGTCACACCAGAGGACAAGGTCTCTTTAAGAAGCATTATAATTAAATTTCTGTCTTTTAGTGGGACGTAATGTCCTGTGGTGTGATGCACATAAAAGACCCAAAGATTTGTTTTTTTTTTTTCTAAATATCTTTAAACCGTTGAGTATTGCACCAGGGGAGATATAAATATAGCTCATCCTAAATTGGTATTATTTCCAATAACGGATGACAGCAGTTTGTCTTGAAATGATCCAACAAGTCAGGGGTGAGAAAATTACGTTAATTATAATTTCATATACAATAAATAACACTCTATGAAAATAAGTGTCTAAACGATGATGATAAATCTCTCTCATGTATTTGCATATTATTAAATGTGTTTTTGTTTCTTAATTTTTGCTATGTCACACCATGGGACAAATTTATGGTACAGTTCAGTAAAAATGCAAAAAAAAAAAAAGGATTAGTGACCCTTTATAGTTTCCCAAAAATCAGACTTCACACTACATAAATATATGCATTTCTTCTTCAAAAATACAAAAAAAAAGCATTTTACTGCCTGTATATGTATATCTATCTATCTATCTATCTATCTATCTATCTATCTATCTATCTATCCATATCTATATCTATATATATATATATATAGTATCTTAAAATGGTATAATTCCCAACAGTTTTGAATGAATGACAGCAAAGTTTGCCTTGAAATTGTCCAACAAGTCATGGGGAGAAAATTATGTTAATTATAATTTCATATTAAATAAATAACACTCTATGAGTGTCTAAACTTTGACGATAAATCTTTCTCATGCATATTAAGTGTTTTTGTATAAGACAAATTTATAGTACAGTTTGGTAAAAATTAGTTAGTCAAGATGAAGTTAGTGACCCTTTATAGACCTTTATACATTTCTTCTACAAACATGGTCTTTTACAAAATAGCCTCGATAGATAGATAGATAGATAGATAGATAGATAGATAGATAGATAGATAGATAGATAGATGACTGTAAGTACAGAAATAATTTTCTCTTAAAGACACAAAAAAACATTTAAGAAATAAATATAATTCTCTTAAAGACAAAAATAATGTCAGACAAACTCACATTTACATTACCAACACCCAGTACAGTTTAACCCTAGTGTAAACAGCTATCAATCTATCAATCAGACTGATCAACACAGCATCAGACAACTGTTGAGAAACAAATTTAAATTGGAAACTTTCCATTTGGGAGAAATAAATAGAGAATTGCGCTCACAAAGCTCATAATAACAACAATTACTGGATTTCCTTCAAAAGAAAACCACATATACTGACATACTTCAGACAAAAAATAAAGTTTACCAACATCCAACTGACAGTTAAGTTAACGAACTACTAGCTTTGAGATATAAATCGTGAAAAACGTTATCCATCCGGTAATCAATCAGAGTGATCAATGAGCATCAGAAACCGTTAGAACCGTCAAACTCTGAGGGGAAACCTAAAGGTTGTGGGTTCGAACGCCATTCGGTTTAATTCATAAACTACTATCATTAATTACCACACTTTACCTCAGGATACAGCAAAACAGCGTGTGTGAAACGAGTTATTATTAATAAAACAGCGTTTTCGCTGGACTTACATCTTCAAACAGCGATCCAACGTTGGCTGTGACCAGCAGTATTCCCGCGCCCTGCGCTGTCAGCTTCCCCGCCATCATTAATTAGCCCGCGAGCCGAACTAATGAGCTAATTTGAGCTGTTTCTGGAACGTGCGCTGTTATGGAGTCGAGTAATGGTTCGTGGGGGTTTAACGCTGCGGGTTCGAGTCTCGATCAGCTGGGCTCGTGCATACTCGTGCGCGTCCAGTACGCAAAATCAGAGCGCGCTCCGTACTCAACGCGTCAGGCTTTACTTCTTTGCTGTCTCGGCCATGATTCGAAGAGTTCTCCGGTTTAATCCACGGCGAGCGCCGGTCTGCGGAGCGTGTTTCCCTGGCGTTCGGTTCACCCGTGCGCGCATTGCTCGCGTTTGTTGAGGGAGGACACACCGCTGCTGGAGTGAGTCCTGCGCTGCGCTGACGTCACGGAGCCAATGGAAAAACGCGTCTCTTAAAGGGGCAACGCGCTACGGGGGTTGCCGCTTTAAGAGCTATACGTTTCTATTGGTTTAGTGACTGTGAGGGATTTCAAACGACAGCATAGCGGTGGCCCTTTAAGAGCCGCGACGCTGCTGCTTCTAGATATTATTTTAGATATTTTATACTGTATATGTGACCCCTGCAACACAAAATCAGTCATAAGGGTCAATTTTTTAAAAATTGAGATTTATACATTATCTGAAAGCTGAATAAATACGCTTTTCAGTGATATATGGTTAGTTAGGATAGGAATTATTTGAAACTCTGGAATCTGAGGGTGGAAAAAATCTAAATATTGAGAAAATCAATATTAGAAGTTTTTAGCAATGCATAGTATTAATCAATAATTAAGTTTTCATATATTTATGGTAGGAAATGTACAAAATATCTTCATGGAACATGACATTTATTTAATATCCTAATGATTTTTGGTATAAAAAATATAAAATCGATCATTTTGATCTATACAATGTAATAAATGGCTTGCTGAAACAAATATTTATTAAAATTAGTTCTTTTTTAATTATTTTTATTAATTTATTTTTATATTTATTTATCTTTTATCATTATTTCTCTTTTTATATATTTATTTACTTATTTATTCATCACAGGAAAAAAAATAATTTGAAAATATTTCACAAAGAAAACAGTTCTTTTAAATTGTATAATGTTAACAATATTCCTCTTTTTTATAATGGATTTTGGAATAAATCGCTTTCTATCTACCTATCTATCTATACACACTTAAGCATAGTTAAATGCAGGATAAGCTTTCCATTGATGTATGGTTTGTTAGGATAGGACAATATTTAGCCGAGATACAACTATTTATTAATCTAAAATCTGAGAGTGCCAAAAAAATTGAATATTGAGAAAATCAAAAATTTGGTTTTGATATATTTATAGTAGGAAATTTACAAAATATCTTCATGGAACATGATCTTTACGTAATAACCTAATGATTTAAATTATTTTTGTACTTTATTCAATTATTATTTTATTCATTTTTATATTTATTTATATTTTATCATTTTATATTTATTTATTCATTCATCACAGGAAAAAAATTTGCTAAAAAAATATTAATTTGATAAATATTTGCTAAAACAAATATTTTTAAATTCATTTATTTTTTAAATAATTTTTGTATGACCTTTTTCCCCTTTATTTATTATTTTCTTTAAAAAAATACTTAATTATTTTTTATTTTTTTTATTTATTTTTATATTTATTTATCTTTTGTCATTATTTATCATTTTATATTTATTGAATTATTTCTTTATTAATCTCAGAGGGAAAAATAAAGAAAACAGTTCTTTTAAATTGTATAATGTTAACAGTATCACACTTTTTTCTTTTTCTTTTTTTATATCTATCTATCTATCTATCTATCTAACTATCTTAATTGCACTGTTAAAGTGACCCTAGACCACAAAACTAGTCATAAGGATCAATGTTTTGATGATTAACATCAAGAAATAAATACACTTTCCATTGATGTATGGTTTGTTAGGATATTAAAAATATTTGACCCAGAAACAACTATTTGAAAATATAGAATCTAAGGGTGCAAAACAATAAAAAATATTGAGAAAATCATCTTTAGAGTTGTCCAAATGAAGTTCTTAGCAATGCATATTACTATCAAAAGCAAAGCCTTTATATATTTACGGTAGGAAATTTACAAAATATCTTCATGGAACATGATCTTAATATCCTAATGATTTTTTGCATAAAAGAAAAATCGATAATTTTGACCCATACAATGTACTGAGAATTTTCTATGACTATATTTCATGTCAGAGCTGTTTGAGCTGTATGACTGACAAACAAGTGCCGGATCTTCTGTGGGATGTCTTGAGGCATATTGCATGAATTCTGTGAAATAATCTTGAAGTGAAGCACATAAGCTAATACCTTCGAATGCTCTCATTTAATCTAAAGTGATGGGATTTCATGCCATCTGTTCAATGGTGCATTAACTATTACATCTATCCAGGTAAATGAACACAGTTCAGATAACAATCACATATAATCATTAAGCAGGAGTGTTTTTATAGCCCTGTCCCACATCGAGTCCTATATGTATTCAGATATATAGCGGAAGCTGCCATGTGGCTCAATGGCATTTGATTGAGGAAAGCAGGAAATTTTCACACCGCAACAATATATTCAAAGTGTCCACAGCTGGGACTGACAGCGCATGAGCCGCGTGTGAGAGTGTGTGTGGATGCTATTGAACTACACTCTTAAATATAAAGGTGCTTCACGATGGTTCCATAAAGAACCTTTAACATCTGAAGAACCTTTCTGTTTCACAAAAGGTTCTTTGTGGGAAAAGAAGGTTCTTCAGATTATAAAAAGGTAAGAAAGAGATGGTTCTTTAAAGAAACTTTGACTGGATGGTTCTTCTATGGCATCACTGTGAAGAACCTTTTAAAGCACCTTTATTTTTAAGAGTGTAGCCACAGTTTACACTTGATATGTTTGTGCAACCTCATCCGACAATCTCTTAAAACATTGCTTCTGGCGAAAATCCAGACCTATAATCCATAATAACGCTTACTCCAGTGAAAAACTCCATCTCCTACACATCAAAATCCAGCTATGTATTTATTTAAAGCTGTTTTGGCTTTTTAAACGGTACTTGATTTCTGTGCAGATTTCTCTCCTGATTCAGACCAGACCACTTTTTCACTGGATGAAGCGTTATTTCGTATTATGGACTTGTATTTGAGTTAAAAATGTCTTAATAATGGATTTGTTTCAGCTTTTGTCTTCTCAAGATGTTAACTGATGGACTGGAGTGGGTTCTTGTGATTATTGTGATGTTTTTATCAGCTGTTTGGACTCGCATTCTGACGGCACCCATTCACTCCTGAGGATCTGTTGGTGAGACAGTGATGGAATGACACATTTCTACAAATCTGATGAAGAAACAAACTCATCTAAATTTTAGATCAGCTGAGGGTGAGCACGTTTGACATGCCACTTGTTTTCTGTTGATGCCCAGATTGCAGTAATTCTATTTAAAAATGGTTAAAAACAACAATTGTAGTTTGCAAATTACAAATGCGTATTGATTGGCTAACGCCCATTTTGGTTCTGCATGAGCACTTATCAGTCGTCTAATTTATGCTTCCTTATTAGAAAGAAAACACAGGTGCATCCTATACAGAAGTCTTGTTTGTTGAACCACCTGACATGCATGACTTCTCTGGCTGCATCAGTGGTGCATCTATCTTATTTCTCCATTCCTTTGTTTTGTGTACTTGTTATTTGCATTTGTTCAATAAACCATTAGCTTTTTTAATTCCTAAAAAGTGCATTACAGAATGTTATGATTAAAGTGATAAAACATTATTATTATTTAAGTGTAAGGGACATGAATGTAAGCAAGAATATTATACTTTACACATAGCCCACTATTGCATCTATACTCCATGGTTTTTTGACGAAAACATTCCAGGATTTTTCTCAATATAGTGGACTTCAATGGTGCTCAACGGATTGAAGGTTAAAAATGCAGTTTCAATGCAGCTTCAAAGAGCTCTAAACGATCCCAGCCCAGGAATAAGGGTCTATCTAGTGAAACGATCTGTTATTTTCTTAAAAAATCTATATTTATACACTTTTTAACCGTAAATGCTTTTAAAAGCATGCATTCCAGTTCAGGAAAGTTAGGGTATGTTGAAAAACTCCCATCTCATTTTCTCCTCCAACTTCAAAATCGTCCTCCATCGCTGCAGGAGTACCGACCCAGTGTTTACAAAGTGAACGTGCAAAGAAGATCAAACACAGTTTACAAAAAAGGTAAAAGATGTAGGATGATTTTAAAGTTGGAGGAGAAAATGAGATGGGAGTTTTTGGACATACCCTAACTGTCTTGAACCGGAGTACACAGAGTATGCATGCTTTTAAAAGCATTTGTGGTTAAAAGGTGTATAAATATTATTTTTTAGGAAAATAACAGATCATTTCGCTAGATAAGACCCTTATTCCTCGGCTGGGATCGTTTAGAGCCCTTTGAAGCTGCATTTTTAACCCTAAATCCGTTGAGCACCGTTGAAGTCCACTATATGGAGAAAAACAAAAACAAGACCAACATTTGTGGTTAAAAAGTGTATAAATATTATTTCTTTTAACAAAATAACAGATTGTTTCAGTAGATAAGACCCTTATTCCTCGGCTGGGATCGTTTAGAGCCCTTTGAAACTGCATTTTTTAAAAGTTAAATCCACTGAGCACCATTGAAGTCCACTATATGGAGAAAAACAAGATCACATTTGTGGTTAAAAAGTGTATAAATATTATTTCTTTTAACAAAATAACAGATCATTTCACTAGATAAGACGCTTATTCCTCGGCTGAGTTTGTTTAGAGCCCTTTGAATCTTCATTTTTAACCCTAAATCCGTTGAGCACCATTAAAGTCCACTATATGGAGAAAAACAAGATCACATTTGTGGTAAAAAAGTGTATAAATATTTTTTTTTTTAGAAAATGACTGATCGTTTTTACTAGATAAGACCCTTCTTCCTCGGCTGGGATGGTTTAGAACTTTTTGAAGCTGCATTTAAACTGCATTTTGGAAGTTCAAACTCGGGGCACCATAGAAGTCCACTATATGGAGAACACTCCTGAAATGTTTCCCTCAAAAAAACTATTTCTTTACAACTGAAGAAAGAAAGAAATGAACATCTTGGATGACAACGGGGTGAGTGCATTATCTGTAAATTTTTGTTCTAGAAGTGAAAAAGTAAGGTGCAAAAGTAATATAAAACCAGGTAGCTTACTATCTGGGTGTCTTTCTGAAGGCTGGCTTGAATCCTTTTGCGCCATGCAGCAGCCACTTCAGAGTTAATATGTAGATGGATCCATCGCTAAAAAAAGGTTGAGAATCAATCACATTCAAATGAATACAGTGCCTTTGAACTCAAGGTTGTTCTTCTGTCATTGTATTACATCAGCGCACAGGGATGTAAAATAGGCCTACTCCCTTCTGAATGAGTCTCAGCAGAGTTTCTAATGGTGATTATTGCAATTGCAAATCAGGACGTTAATGCAAACCATACTACTACACAACTGCTTGCCACATAAATAAACACATGGATGTGACATAATTAGTTTAAATTAAAGAAACCAGCACAGCTATTGAGAGAATCATTAATTATACAGTTCAGAGTCATTAGACACAAGTATATAATCACAGAACGACAGCACTAACCACGCTGCAAAAAATGAGTTTCTTAATTATTCTGTAATCAAAATATAAATTTAAAATCAGTTCTGATTTTAAATCCTGCAATACTGATTTTATATCTTGCAATTCTGAGCTTGCATCTCGTGATTCTCAGTTTATATCTGAAATTCTTAGTTTATTTATCATAATTCTGAGTTTATATATGCAATTCTGAGTTTAAATCTCGCAATTCTGACATTATATATAGTGTGATTCTCAGTTTATATTATTATTCTGAGTTTATATCTGCAATTCTGAGCTTAATTCTTGCAATTCTGATTTTATATCTTGTGATTCTCAGTTTTATATCTCTATATTCTGAGTTTATATCTCCTCTATTGGCAGAAATTTCATCTTGTTTTAGGCATAAACCCCTTTAATTTTCATTCACTTTTCAGAAAGCAAGACTTAACATCATAGCATCTTGATTTAAGAATGTTTAGATATTTGAACTGGAAAATAAGACAAAAATACTAAGAAAGAGTCTTTTGCAATGCAACCACAATTCAGTATTGCATTAAAGTAAAGTTCTCAACATATAAGTGATTTAATGAGTAATGCTAGTATTTTGCATTCCACAAAGCTTTAGATGAGGATATAATGTGCATGTCGGCTGAACACACGTGAGTGAGTGGAAATGTTAGTGAAATGCGGTGTGTTTGCGAGGTTTGTCTCTCTGTGTAAACACTGATAACATTCCCAGGTAACGCGTTTATCCACTGCAAATACTACACTGCTGCTCAGAGCAGGATATCCCAGAGAGAAACACGCGCAGGGCGGGGGGAAGCCAGATAGAGCAGTTTATTTTAGCGTGCACTGCCTGAGTGTGTGTGCGGGTGAAAATACGGAGCGAGAGAGTAGCGGGGCCGCGCATGCGCGCGCTCGTCCGGTCAGCGGCTCACGCCCCGCCCACCGCTGCTTGAGTAATGGAAAAACTGATGGAGGAATTCCAGTCTGGGAGAAAAAATGTGAACTTTCACCCTCCTCTCCGGGCCGATCAGATTTAGGCGGCCAAAAATAGAAAAACCTGGAAATCAGCAGCAGCAAGTGTTTTCTCTGTGATTCAGCTCTTCTGAAAGCATAATAAACACTTTCACTTGTGGATCTGAGTCACAGCTCGAGTAACGTGGGAAGCTGAGGCTTGTTTTGAGTCATATGTTAACTAGGCTACACCAATGCATTACTTCAACAAACACTGTTTGTGTTTCATGCGTTGAGACTTTTTCCTGTTGCTACATGAAACTAATACTCAGTCTCTGAGTCCTTTGTATTAAAGACAATATGACACAAGTTTATATCTGATAATTCTGAGTTCATGTCACAATTTTACATTTAGTCATTTAGCAGATGCTTTTATCCAAAGCGACTTATAAATGAGGACTGTAAGTGCAGTCAAAATCAACAAAAGAGCAATGCTATGTAAGCGCTATAACAAGGCTCATATTAGCTTAATGCAGTATACGTAGCAAGGTTTTTTTTTTTTTAATATACAGTAAATAAAAAGAAAATGGATAGAATATAAAAAGAAAAGAACAAGCTAGAGTTTTTTGTTAATTTTATATAAATAAAAAGAAAAAAGATAGAAAAGAAAAGGTTTATATCTCACATTTCTGAGTTAATGAGCTGGTTTCACAGACAGGGCTTAGACTAAACCAGGATTAGGCCAATTATTATGACAATTAAGTCATTTTTTATAAACATGCCATAGAAAAAACATTACTAGTGTGCGTCTTGAGACAAAACAAGTGCATTGACATATTTCAGGATCAACCAGTAATTCTGAGTTTATATCTCAATTCTGAGTTTATATATCATAATTCTGGCATTGTATGTCATAATTCAGAGTTAAATGTTGTAATTCTGAGTTTATATCTCAATTCTGAGTTTATATATCTTAATTCTGGCATTGTATGTCTTAATTCTGAGTTTATATGTTGTAATTCTGAGTTTATATATGTTAATTCTGGCATTGTATGTCTTAATTCTGAGTTTATATGTTGTAATTCTGAGTTTATAAATCTTAATTCTGGCATTGTATGTCTTAATTCTGAGTTTATATGATGTAATTCTGAGTTTATATCTCAATTCTGAGTTTATATATGTTAATTCTGGCATTGTATGTCTTAATTCTGAGTTTATATGTTGTAATTCTGAGTTTATATCTCAATTCTGAGTTTATAAATCTTAATTCTGGCATTGTATGTCTTAATTATGAATTTATATGTTGTAATTCTGAGTTTATATCTCAATTCTGAGTTTATATGTTGTAATTCTGAGTTTATATCTCAATTCTGAGTTTATATATCTTAATTCTGGCATTGTATGTCATAATTCAGAGTTAAATGTTGTAATTCTGAGTTTATATCTCAATTCTGAGTTTATATGTTGTAATTCTGAGTTTATATCTCAATTCTGAGTTTATATATCATAATTCTGGCATTGTATGTCATAATTCAGAGTTAAATGTTGTAATTCTGAGTTTATATCTCAATTCTGAGTTTATATATCTTAATTCTGGCATTGTATGTCTTAATTCTGAGTTTATATGTTGTAATTCTGAGTTTATAAATCTTAATTCTGGCATTGTATGTCTTAATTCTGAGTTTATATGATGTAATTCTCAGTTTATATCTCAATTCTGAGTTTATATATGTTAATTCTGGCATTGTATGTCTTAATTCTGAGTTTATATCTCAATTCTGAGTTTATATATCATAATTCTGGCATTGTATGTCATAATTCAGAGTTAAATGTTGTAATTCTGAGTTTATATCTCAATTCTGAGTTTATATGTTGTAATTCTGAGTTTATATCTCAATTCTGAGTTTATATATCATAATTCTGGCATTGTATGTCATAATTCAGAGTTAAATGTTGTAATTCTGAGTTTATATCTCAATTCTGAGTTTATATATCATAATTCTGGCATTGTATGTCATAATTCAGAGTTTAATGTTGTAATTCTGAGTTTATATCTCAATTCTGAGTTTATATGTTGTAATTCTGAGTTTATATCTCAATTCTGAGTTTATATGTTGTAATTCTGAGTTTATATCTCAATTCTGAGTTTATATGTTGTAATTCTGAGTTTATATCTCAATTCTGAGTTTATATGTTGTAATTCTGAGTTTATATCTCAATTCTGAGTTTATATGTTGTAATTCTGAGTTTATATCTCAATTCTGAGTTTATATATCATAATTCTGGCATTGTATGTCATAATTCAGAGTTTATATGTTGTAATTCTGAGTTTATATCTCAATTCTGAGTTTAAATATCATAATTTTGGCATTGTATGTCATAATTCTGAGTTTATATGTTGTTATTCTGAGTTTATATCTCAATTCTGAGTTTATATATCATAATTCTGGCATTGTATGTCATAATTCAGAGTTTATATCTTATGATTCTGAGTTTATATCACATAATTATGAGTTTATATCTTATGATTCTGAGTTTATATCATAATTCTGAGTTTATATCATAATTCTGAGTTTATATTTAGCAATTCTACATTTATATAATTTTTAGTTCATATCTAATGATTCTGAGTTTATATCATAATTCTGAGTTTATATTACATAATTCTGAGTTTATATTTAGCAATTCTACATTTATATAATTTTTAGTTCATATCTAATGATTCTGAGTTTTCTGCAAATGTTGCAGTGAGATAAACCATAATGTCCATTATAGTCCTTAAAGTAGAATAGTGCAAAGTATATTTGGAGGGAGTGATAATGGTATCCAGAGTCTATTGTTAGGCCCACAAGAGACAGAGATGAAGATGAGGGCAGTGCTCAACCACAGCTGTTAAAGTAGCTGATCACACGAGGAAAGAAACTTTTTCTTAGTTTTGTAGTTCAACACTTTGGAGTCAGTCAGTCCAGCAGCGGGCCTTAATAAACATATAAACATTATAAGCATCTCAGCTGCTAACCAGAGTTAGTCAACACAAAATGACTAAAGTTAAAACTAGATAAAATTTTGTCAAGACAAACTTTAGGTTGGCCTGAGAAAGCCTAGCTTGATAGTTTAAAGCAGCTGTAAAAGCTTAAAGTTTTGAACTTTATATAGATGATTAGCATGTTTAGAATTTAGTTAGCATGATTCTAATATTTTTCTAGCATGCTTAGTATTTTTCTAGCATGATTAGCAAGTTGCTAGCATGTCATTAGCAAGTTTATAGCATGATTAACAAATTGCTAGCATGTTTCTAGCATGATTAGCAAGTTTTTAGCATGTTGCTAGCACATTTCTAGCATAATTAACATGTTACTTGCATTGTTAGGAAATTACTAGCATGTTTCTAGCATGATTAGCAAATTACTAACAAGTCATTAGCATATGTCTAACATGATTAGCAAGTTGCTAGCACATTTCTAATATGTTTCTATCATGATTAGTAAGTTTGATAACATGTTTCTAGCATGATTAACAAGTTGATAGCAGGTATCTAACATGTTTCTAACCTGACTATAAAGTTTCTAGCAAGTTTTTAGCATGTTGCTAGCACGTTTCTAGCACGTTTCTAGCATAATTAACATGTTACTTGCATTATTAGCAAATTACTAGGATGTTTCTAGCATGATTAACAAATGACTTACAAGTCATTAGCATATTTCTAACATGATTAGCAAGTTGCTAGCACATTTCTAACATGTTTATAATCTGACTATCAAGTTTCTAGCATGTTTCCAGCATGATTAGCAAGTTGCTAGCATGTTTCTAGTATGATTAGCAAGTTGCTAGCATGTTTCTAGTATGATTAGCAAGTTGCTAGCATGTTTTTAGCATTATTTAAAAAGTTGCTAGCATGCTTCAAACATGTTTCTAGCCTATCAAGTTGCTAGCATGATTAACAAGTTTCTAACACGTTTCTAGCATGATTAGAAAGCTACTAACATGTTGCTAGCATAATTAGCAAGCTACTAACATGTTGCTAGCATGATTAGCAAGTTGCTAACATGTTTCTAGCATTATTAGAAGTTGTTAGCATGTTTCTAGCCCAACTAGTAAGTTGCTAACATGGTTCTAGCATAAGCACATTATTTACATGACATTAGCATTACTGACATACTAACATGTTTCTAGCATTATTAGCAAGTTGTTAGCATGTTTCTAACATGTTTCTAGCCCGACTAGTAAGTTGCTAACATGTTTCTAGCATTATTAGCAAGTTGTAAGCATGTTTCTAACATGTTTCTAGCATGATAAGCGCATTATTTACATGACATTAGCATTACTGACAAGTTACTAGCATGTTTCTAGCATGATTAACAAGATACTCGCATGTTGCTAGCATGATTAACATGTTACTAGCACGATTAGCATGTTGCTAGCATGATTAAATTGTTACTAGCACGATTAGCATGTTGCTAGCATGATTAACATGTTACTAGCACGGTTAGCATGTTGCTAGCTTGATTAACATGTTACTAGCACGATTAGCATGTTGCTAGCTTGATTAACATGTTACTAGCACATGTTACTAGCACGATTAGCATGTTGCTAGCATGATTAACATGTTACTAGCACGATTAGCATGTTGCTAGCTTGATGAAGTTGAAGTTACTTGCATGATTGTAGTTGCTAGGCTAGGCTAGGTAGTTAAATAGATGATAAATATTAGATCGAATGGAAGTTTAAATGGATTAGAAATAGTTGATAGAAGGGAAGCATTGATTGAGTCTCAAGGGATTCTGGGAGTTTGAGTTTTGTCAGTTGGAGTTTGAATAGCGTTGATCATTTGAACATTCCCTCAATGTAAGTCTATGGGATTTTGATGATTTTTAATCTTCAATTTTATGAAAACTATAAATCGGATCAGTCTGAAAAGACACAGCACACTCAGTGAGATCAGTCTGAAGAGCTGGCCTGAGTTTAGTGGTTCTAGCTTGAAAGCTCTATGATGAAACAAAGCTTGAAACTAAAACGAATTCAAATGCCTTGAATAATATAAGCAAGTTCTGCGGCGTCTGTGTGTGTTTCTGTAATCCTGGAGATTGAGACGGAGAACAGAAGATGTTCCTCTGGGTTTGTTCTTTGAGTTTGTGAGGCGTAAGGCAGAACAGACTGGTGCTCAGCTCTGGGTCTATTTTCTGACTCCGGAGGCTCCAATTAACCTCGCATGTGATTTTAATTTGGCCGTTGCACAAAGTCTCTGTTTCCAGCTTTAGCTGAGCCATAAATCGGTGACATATTTCTGCTATTCCTGCGGGTTTGAGCTCAGAGTGACTGTCCTATTTCAGCTCTCACAGGACACCCGTAATATCGGCTCCTCGCGATTATTTTGGACAGAAAATTAACAACGTGGCCTACATTTGGCTTATAAATATAAACGCAGAAATGTAACATGCCTCTGAACGTTGACATATACCACAATACATCCATCCAAGCTCACTAAAGACGTGCAAGATATATTTAGTCTTATTTCAACTAGCTCTCAATGCAACATTTTCAATTTCTTACCGTTTTAAATGCATAAAAATATAAATAAAAATATTATTGATGTACACACACATTTTGAAACAAAAACTGAGAAGCATAGTCTTGTAGAGAGTAAATGGTTTAGTAGTGAAGCCTCTAATGGACACTGATGGGACTACAATGAACCTCCACATTATAAAAAAATCTAAATATTGAGAAAATCGCCTTTAAAGTTGTCCAAATGACGTTCTTAGCAATGCATATTAATCAAAAATTAAATTTAGATATATACTGCTGTTCAAAGGTTTTGCAAAATACTTTTTTAAGTCTCTTATGCTCATTAAAGTCCATTTATTTGATCAAAAATACAGAAAAATAGATGTAATATTCACTGATTTTAATTATCAGTTTTAGTATGTGGCAATGGACCATAAAACCAGTCATAAGGGTCATTTAAAAAAAATTAGAATGAATCATCTGAAGCTGAAAAAATAAGCTTTTCATTGATTGCAACTATTTGAAAATCTGGAATCTGAGGGTGCAAAAAAATCTAAATATTGAGAAAATCGCCTTTAAAGTTGTCCAATTTAATTTTTAGCAATGCATATTAATTAAAATTTACGTTTTGATATACACTGCTGCTCAAAAGTTTGAGATCAGTAAGATTTTTTAATTTATTTTTTTCTCATCAAAGTTCCATTTATTTGATTAAAAAAACAGAAAATATATGTAATATTCATTGTTTTTAGTTATTAATTTTAGTATGTGACCATGGACCACAAAAGCAGTCATAAGAGTCAATAAAAAAAAAAAATTGAGATTTATGAATCATCTGAAAGCTGAATAAATAAGCTTTCTATTGATGCATGGTTTGTTAGGCTAGGACAACTATTGAAAATCTGCAATCTGAGGGTGCAAAAAAATCACCTTTAATCCTTCATCCAAATGAAGTTCTTAGCAATGCATATTCATCAAAAAAATAAGCTTTGATATACACTGCTGCTCAAAACTTTGGGATCAGTAAGATTTTTTTAAGTCTCTTATGCTCATTAAAGTCCATTTATTTGATCAGAAATACCGAGAAATATATGTAATATTATGAAATATTATTACAATTCAAAATAGCATTTTTTTTATGTTAATATACTTTAAAATATAATTTATTTCTGTGATGCAAAGCTGAATTTTTTCAGTGTATTTATGGTAGGAAATTTACAAAATATCTTCATTGAACATGATCTTAATATCCAAATGATTTTTGGCATAAAAGAAAAACCGATAATGTTGACCCATACAATGTATTTTTGCTACAAATACACCCGTGAGAATTAAGACTGGTTTTGTGGTCAAGGGTCACTATGAATGATTGTTAAGTTAATTATTATAGTTAATTAAAACTACAATCATAAAAAAAAAAAAAAAAAAAAAAAAAAAAAAATCATTAAGTTTAACTTGAAGTACTGCAACTAAAATAAATAAAATCTATATAGACATTTTTAATAAAATATAGCAATAAACTATAACTAAAAAAAGAAAACGCCAAAATGACTATAACAAAAATTTAAATGAAACTGAAATATTAATGTAATTAATACAAAATGAAATAAAAAATGATTACACTGAGATTTTTATATCAACCTAAAGATTTCAGAGAAAAAAAAAAAAGAATACTGACAAGAAAAAAGGATCCGAATATGAAAAACGACATCACAATGCAAATATGTGACCCTGGACCACAAAAACAATGGTATATTTATATAGAAATAACAAAAAATACATTGTATGGGTCAAAATTATTACATGTTCCATGAAGATATTTTGTAAATTTCCTATCATAAATATATCAAAACTTTATTTTTGATTAGTAATATGCATTGCTAAGAACTTCATTTAGACAACTTTAGAGGCGATTTTCTCAACAATTCGATTTTTTTGCACACCCAGATTCCAGTTTTCAAATAGTTGTATCTCGACCAAATATTGTCCTCTCCTAACAAATATTGTCTAACCAAAGCCCTTGTCCATCATTTGCTCAGTTTGGCCAGAAGACCAGCTCTAGGACGAGTCCTAGTTGTTTTAAAATTCTTCCATTAAGGGTAACAGAGACTAGAAGCTTCTGCGAACCTTCAATGCGGCCAATTTTGTTCTGAACTCATCCTCAGATCTGTGCCTTGATGCAGTACTTTTGACCTCAGGGCTTGGTTTTTGCTCTGATATGCTTTTTCAGCTGTTAGACCTTTTATTAGGATGTGTGTGCCTTTCCAAATCATACTCATTCAATTGAATTTGCCACAGGTTTACTTCACTCGAAAGTGTAGTAACATCTACAAGCAATACAAAAGCTCCTGAGATAAATTTCAACTGTCCGGGATAAGGGTGTGAATACTTATGCAATGGAATCATTTAAGTTAAAAAAATGTTTTTTGCTTTGCCATTATGATGTATGGTGTATTTAAAGCATAAGACAGCAACATAACTAAGTATTTGAGTAATGAGTTTGTATATAGATGTTTCAAAGACTAAAAAGAGTTTAAGCATAAAAACAATAAGTGTAATACTGTTTTTCCAAAAAAATATTAAAAAGTTTTCTCTTTGATTTAATTGCATTTTTGTTTTTGTTTTTCTGAGCAAATAATAAATAACATACATTTTCCCCTAATTTACAGAAGACACCCACTATAATGACATTCAGTTTAACAATATTGTCAGGCATGTTTACAACAAAAATCAATTTATGACATATTAAAAGAACTAAAAATACTAATTGTAATTCTACATTTTGTAAAATTTGCCACTATTCCAGGTTTTGCCCATTTGTCAGACTTTTTTACTCATTTAAAACACAATAAAATGTAATAAGCATAAAAGCAATAAGTGTAATACTGCTTTAAATTGTTGCTGCTTTTCCAAAAAAAAAAAAATATTAAAAAGTTTTTGCTTTGATTTAATTGCATTTTTGTTTTTGTTTTTCTGAGCAAAAAATAAACATCATACATTTTTCCCTAATTTACAGAAGACACCCACTAAAATGACATTCAGTGTCAATCTTGTCAGGCATATTTACAACAAAAATCTATTTATGACATTAAAAAGCAAATTAAATTCCCCCCAAATACGAATTAGTTGTAATTCTACATTTTGTAAAATTTGCCACTTTTGCCCATTTGTCAGTAAGAATTGTTTTACTCATTTAAAACACAATCAAATTTAATATGCTCCCTTATTTATATATATATATATATATATATATATATATATATATATATATATATATATATATATATATATATAATTAATATGTACAAGTCAGAATAAGCATGTTTGAATTTTTACATATATATTGTTACACTGAAAGACAATGTAACATTGTTTTTTAACCAAATTTTGACATTTTATTCTCCTAAAATTTATTTGAAACCACAAAGTAGACACCTTACTTAAATTTAACATGCTTTCTATGGACATTAAATCACTTTTGTAATTTACGTTTGACGTGGACATTTTAACGTCTTTGACCCATATACAAACACACATTGTTGGGAAAAGTTACTTTTAAAAGTAATGCAATACAATATTGAGTTACTCCCTAAAAAAGTAACTAATTATGGAAAATAATGCGTTACGTTACTTTTGCGTTACTTTTTAAATCCGGGCAGGGCTTGCTTGTTTGTTTCAGTTAAAAAGAACAGCATTTATTTCAAATAGAAATCTTTTTTAACATTATAAATGTCCAATTTAATGCATCATTGATGAATTACATTTACACAATAAATCAAATTAATTTGATAAAGAATAGTATGTGCATTTGATATAAATGAGGCTGATGCACTATTTGTGCTTTCATGTCAATTTTACTTTATTTCCAGCAGATGGAGCCACTCAAACACAGAAACACACTTCCCTTCATTTTTCTTTCAGTGATTTCTGCAAGACTGAGAGTCAAACAGTTACTTGATTCTCTATTAATCATTTTTTTATTCTCAAATCTGATCATCAGGATCTTCTGAGGAACGTTTGTTTCCAGAAGCTTTACTTTCACTGTTCCTCAGTGGAGGAATAATCTTCTCAAGCCTCCAAATCCTTTCACGTCTTTTGAGGAACGTTTATTTGTATATCTCTCAATCATCATTGGATTGCATTGCATTGTATGTTTGGATCATTTCAATCTCATTTTACTAAGACATATTATTGGAGATATAGAGTAACGGCTCATATTTACATCATTTTATGTCAGCATCTGCTCTACTGTTAGAAGGATCTCATTGATTTACATTACAAGCATCAGGATTTCATCATATATATATACATTAGTATTTGCTGCAAAGTCATAGTTTTGATCAATCTGAGCTGTTTGTTCCTCTATATTCTCACTTTATCAGACTATATGAGGCATACCAAACAAAAAACAAATCCAAACATTTATATATATATATTGTGTCTGATGCTTAAATAAAGTGCTCCGTTTAAAAGAATCTATATATTTATATCTATTTTTCTCTGTTTTTTTTTTTCTAAACATAAATGGGTCAAAGATGAAGAAGAAATGTACAAAAATGATTTTATGTCCATAGAAAGCACAATAAATGTAAGTAAAGTGTACTTTTAAGGTTTCAAATAAGTTTTTGGAGAATAAAATGTCAAAATTTGGTAAATAATGTTAGACTGTCATTCAGTGTAACACAATATTTATGTAAAAATTCAAACAACAAGTTTATTCTGACTTGTGTATATTAAAATATATAAAAGAATAAGAGAACATATTACATTTTATTTTGTGTTAAATGAGTAAAAATAGTGGCACATTGTTGTAAATATGCCTGACAAGATTGACACTGAATGACATTTTAGTGGGTGTCTTCTGTAAATTAGGGAAAAATGTATGATATTTATTTTTTGCTCAGAAAAACAAAAACAGAAATGCAATTAACTCAAAGAGAAAACTTTTTAATATTTTGTTTTGGAAAAGCAACAACAATTCAAGAATTCAGTTCTTTTAATATGTCATAAATTGATTTTTTTGTCGTAAATATGCCATTAGGAAGTGTTTTTTCCTAAGTAGAGCCCCTGTTGTTTACTAAAGTGTGTGTGTGTGTGTGTGTGTGTGTGTGTGTGTGTGTGTGTGTGTGTGTGTGTGTGTGTGTGTGTGTGTGTGTGTGTGTGTGTGTGTGTGTGTGTGTGTGTTTAGTTATAGTTTGAGGATATATATTAGTCTCCAGAAAAGAACAAAATCTAACAGAAGCTCCATGTGGGAGATTCCCAGCTGAGAAACTGATTCATAAACAAATAGATCATTTTTAGGGTGATGGTTACACTTTGGCTTAGTCATTAGAAAATATAAAAACAGACTACAATATGCGCTTGTTTAGACTTACAGAGACCGTTACAGAGATCATCTCTCTCTTCAGACTGAGATCTGAGCCACAGACGACACCAGAACAAACTGAAGAAGGAGTTTGACTGTATTATCTACATGAGAACACACACATATTAGATGTCCAGATAAACTGAGTCATTTGTGAAACGAGGGCTGATTATTTCCCATATAAACTCATTTACTATTTCATGTCTATCATTTGTCTATCATCTATGTGGTTGTTTTGATTTGTCGAGTTACTGATGGTCACAGACTGTTCAGAAACAATCAAGCAGAGAACATGAGTGTGTGTGTGTGTGTGTGTTTGTTTTTGTGACATATCAGGACACAAATTGGTGTAATAACATGGGTATGACATAGGTATTACAAGGAGAGGGTGACTTATGAGGACATTGCCCATGTCCCCACTTTTCAAAAGGCTTATAAATCATACAGAATATGTTTTTTTGAGAATGTAAAGATATGCACAGTCTCCTGTGAGGGCTAGGTTTAGGTGTAGGGAAGGTGTAGGGTGATAGCAAATATCGTTTGTACAGTATAAAAACCATTACGTCTATGGAATGTCCCCACAATTCACAAAAACAAACATGTGTGTGTGTGTATGTGTGTGTGTGTGTGTGTGTGTGTGTGTGTGTGTGTGTGTGTGTGTGTGTGTGTGTGTGTGTGTGAGTGTACCTTTGACTCTAGTATGGAGGAAGCTTTTATGACCAAAGTCATTAAATATCAACCACTCTTAAATACTATTCTTGAGATAGGTTATCGATGTCGTCTGTTTGTCTTCATATTTGGCAGTTTAGGACATGCACATAGGCTGGTTGTAAGAGGGCTTCAACAACTTGGGATGCCCAAAAAGAGAGCTAAACGGCTAGCAAAGTTTTGTTCCTTGTCTGCTATTATAGGTAGTCACCAGATATGGCGGAGACGATGTTATTTATACCCATAATAACAAGGGGGTATGCTTAATGTTGTAAAGAACTGATGCATGACATTGTGCCACGTTTTTTCTGTACATGTATTTAATTGCATCTGTATTATTTATGTCCCTGTAAACGATTTCCTTTAAGTGGATTTAAATAAATGGGTAAAATGTGTGTGTGTGTGTGTGTGTGTGTGTGTGTGGTGTGGTGTGTGTGTGTGTGTGTGTGTGTGTGTGTGTGTGTGTGTGTGTGTGTGTGTGTGGTGTGTGTGTGTGTGTGTGTGTGTGTGTGTGTGTGTGTGTGTGTGTGTGTGTGTGTGTGGTGTGTGTGTGTGTGTGTGTGTGTGTGTGTGTGTGTGGTGTGTGTGTGTGTGTGTGTGTGTGTGTGTGTGTGTGTGTGTGTGTGTGCGCCTGAGTGTGTGTGTGTGTGTGTGTGTGTGTGTGTGTGTGTGTGTGTGTGTGTGTGTGTGTGTGTCTGTGTGTGTGTGTGTGTGTGTGTGTGTGTGTGTGTGGTGTGTGTGTGTGTGTGTGTGTGTGTGTGTGTGTGTGTGTGTGTGTGTGTGTGTGTGTGTGTGTGTGTGTGTGTGTGTGTGTGGTGTGTGTGTGTGTGTGTGTGTGTGTGTGGTGTGTGTGTGTGTGTGTGTGTGTGTGTGTGTGTGTGTGTGTGGTGTGTGTGTGTGTGTGTGTGTGTGTGTGTTCAGGAAGGTATTGATCATAACACACACTCATAGGTAGATTGTGGATTTTTTTGCCTTTTATTAATGAGATCGGTTTTAACATGTGCAAAAATGTTCAATGATCTTGCTAAAGCATGCTAAAAAAAATATTTGTATTGTTTGTGCCAAGAACAATATAATTTCTGTTACAAAAACAGTCTATTAAAAGTCTAATGTTTATCTCTAAGAGAATATTAGCTTGACAGGCCACAATATCAGTGAAATACAGTTACTGTGTTTCATTGATATTGATATGTACACTGATATGTATTTCATCTGACTGATGCTCCAGAAGGGAAAAACATGCAATAAGGGGGTGAAAACTTTTGAACAGGAATAAAGATATGTACATTTGTCTTACTTTGCATATAATATTTTTTAAATTTAGCACAGCCCTTCAGAAGCTACAGAAGATACTTACGTGTTTCCCAGAAGACAAAATAAGTTAAATTTACACTGATCTTCAAATTCCAAAAGTTTTCATCCCGTCTCTTAATGCATGTTTTTTCCTTCTGGAGCATCAGTGAGTGTTTGAACCTTCTGTAATAGTTGCATATGAGTCCCTCAGTTGTCCTCAGTGTGAAAAGATGGATCTCAAAATCATACAGTCATTGTTGGAAAGGGTTCAAATACACAGAAATGCTGGAAAAACCAAAGAATTTGTGATCCTGAAGGATTTTTCTGAAGAACAGCAAATGTATATATACATTTGAAAAATAAATGTGATGGCAGAAAGATCAAACCAGTTTCTGAGTCAGTTTCACTGCATGAACAGTAAATACAGTCTTGTTGAAGTAATGAAGAGACGTGAGGATGTTAGTGGTCTCTAATTCTCTCACCTGCTCTTATTTTGTTGTTTTGTTGATGATGATGAGCTGATGAAGATACACAGACTCAGGCGTTTCTCATTGACTCAGGAGCGCACGGCCTCATGGGAGTCAAAGCCCTGGGCGTGTGGTTCAGTATCAGCTGGATTCTGGTCACAGACTCGGGCTGCCGTCCAATCAGGCGACACCACAGGGAATTGTGGGTGAGGAACGAACGGCTCCCAGATGAACTGAGTGAGAAAAGCCTGAAGAAAATACAAACCACTGTTATTTTAGTGTCACTGAAATGCTATGAACATTTTGTTTTACATTTTGATTTAGTTTTCTGCTTCTTTTAATTTGTGGATTTTTTTTTTTTTTTACATGTTTTATTTTTTTTAGTACAGCAAAAAAACATTATATGATATTTTTCAAATATATTGTAATTGACCAATAGGCAGTAAAAATGTGATTTATGAAGAATAAATACATATATTTATGTAATCTTTGATCAAATATAAAGGGTCACTAACTTTGTCAATTATTTAATTGTTGTTTTTTTTTCTTTTACTGAACTGTACAATAAAATCGTCCCATGGTGGGACACAGCAAAAATTAAGAAAAAAAAAACACTCTTAATAATCTCTTAATAATGCAAATAGCATGAGAGAGAATTATCTTCAATGTTAGACACCTATTTTCATATAGTGATATTTATTTAATATGAAATTATAATTAACATCATTTTCTCCCCATGACTTGTTTGACAATTTCAAGACAAACTTTGCTGTCATTCGTTCAACTGTTGGAAATGTTACCATTTTAAGATGAGTGATATTTATATTACCCTTATTGCAATACTCTAAAATGTATCAAGTTCCTATGCATTCAGAAATACATGAATGGAAAAAAATTATTGCTATTTACTAAAATAGACACTTTTACGATTATTAAACTTTTTATGCTTTTCTTTGTAATTTATAAACGTTGTAATTTATTAAACCATGCTTGAGATTGTCACACCATAGGACAATTTTGACATTTGGCTCAAAAATGTGAAAAAAAAAAAAGTTGAATAACACTGCAGCTTTTATAACAACAGGTCAAAATAAATCAAATATTTTCTATTCAATTTGTTTCTTTTTAGATAATTATAACACATGGGCCATGAAACAAGGATTGCAAGTTACTACATACAGGTTCATCTCAATCAATTAGAATGTCGTGGAAAGGTTCATTTATTTCAGTAATTCAACTCAAATTGTAAAAGTAGTTTAAGTCTTTCCATGACATTCAAGTTTATTGAATGAATATGAATCGTAAGAGATAGAACTGACATGGGATTTTGACTTTGCCTACGTTTCTGCTACAAAGGTGAAGGTACAGTTTGATCTTTTAGTGTCTAATTGAATGAAACTTATAGAATGTTGTAACGAAAGATCAAAGCTGATAGGAGTTTCAGTGAAGATTCATTACGTGACATACTTTGAGAATGACGAACTCAACGGCATCACAGCATTTCCTTCTGAACAGACTGAGACCTGATTCACACACACACACACACACACACACACACACACACACACACACACACACCAGAGGACATTCTGAAAGGTTAAAGCAGTTCAGATCCAGTAATAACCCAATCAAAGCCTCCAGCATTACAGACAAATCACATTTTCAAAGATCGTCTTAGTGTTGAAAAGTGTTTGTGAGCAAATCAGTGCTGATGGAATCAAATACAGGTAGTTCAACTGCTAGTGAGCTGCCTAACAGTCTAGATAGACAACATACTAACTAAATGAACCCTAAGTGACTGATCTAAAACACAGAAAACAACTCTCAGAAAACATTTAAAAAGAGACGTTTCTTTTATTTTTTTTATTTTTTTTTATTACATTAAGTTAAACTAATTAAAAACCATTAGCATTTATTAATAGTTTACTATTTTTGTTCATTTTAAATTTTATTTTTGTTATTTTATTGGGTATTTTAATTCATTTTTATTTGAGTTTCTATTATTTAATTATTAAATTTTGAATTACTAAATATTTAATTTTTTATAATATAATATTTAATTACACTACATTAAAAACAATTTATATTTTTTATTATTATTTTATATTAAAAGTTTGAGTTGTTTTTTGTTTCGTATTTTCATTTTTATTTAGTTTATTGTTATTTTTTATATTTTATGTTAATGTTAAAACATCTCAATAATTGTAACGCAGGACTCAGGGAAGCGTTGAAGATCCAATTGCTAGCTTTATTGAACAGATCGTTGTCAAACAGGCAGGGTCAAAACACCAAACAGGAACAGGAAGGCAAGACAAAAGCGTAATCCAATAGACAGACGTGGGTCAAAATCCAAGTGAGCAGTCCAAAGCCCTGCTTAAATAGCCACCAAACAGGAAGTTACCAAGAGGCAGCAGAGGGAGCAGCAACAGTCAGTTCATGAGTAAGGGCTCCTTCTGCTGGCTTGGCATTACAATAATCCACAAGTAATCCACACCAATGCCGTTCATCAATTAACATCTTAAGAAGACAAACGATACAAATCCATCAAGATGTTTCTAACTAAAATATCCAGAGTCCGTAGTCCATAATAACGCTTCCTCCTGTGAAAATAAAACTCCAGCCACATATTTGTTTTTATTTATTTATTTTATTTTATATTAGTTATTTTTATTAACATTTATTAATTTTGTTTCTGTGTTTTCTCATTCTTATTAATTTTTTTCAGTGTTTTATATCTGCAATTTTTTATTTTTTGTTTCAGCTTTAGGTTTTCATGTTTTATATACAGACACATAGATATACAGTCAGGTCCATATATATTTGGACACTGACACACCTTTCATAATTTCGGCTCTGTATGCCACTAGAATAGTTTTGAAATGATACAATCAAGATGAAATGAAGTGCAGACTTTAAGCATTAATTCACGGGGTTGAACAAAAATATAACATAAAATGCTAAGGAATTACAACCATTTTTATACACAGACCCTCATTTTCAGGGGCTCATAAGTAATTGGACAAATAAATATAATCATAAATAAAATGTTCATTTTTAATATTTTGTTGAGAATCTTTTGCAGGCAATGACTGTCTTAAGTCTGGAACTCACGGACATCACCATAGACTGGGTTTCCTCCTTTGTGGTGATTTGCCAGGCCTTTACTGCAGCTGACTTCAGATGTTGTTGGTTTGTGGGTCTTTCTGCCTTTAGTTTTGTCTTCAGGAAGTGAAATGCATGCTTAATCAATTTGAAATCAGAAGATTGACTCGGCCATTGCAGAATATTCCACTTTTTTACCTTTAAAATCTCCTGGGTTGCTTTGGCTGTATGTTTTAGGTCATCGTCCATTTGTACTATGAAGAGCCGCCCAAACAACTTTGCTCCATTTAACTGAATCTGGGCAGACAGTATATCCCTATACACTTCAGAGTTCTTCCGGCTGCTTCTGTCTTCTGTCACATCATCACTAAACAGCGGTAACCCAGTGCCACTGGAAGCCATGCTCATGCCATTACACTGTTTCACAGATGATGCTGCTGTAGGCTTTGGATCATGAGCTGTTCCAAGCCTTCTCCATACTTTTTTCTTCCTGTCATTTGGTGCATGTTGATTTTAATTTCAGCAGTCCAAAAAAAGCTTTTCCAGAAGTGCTCTGGCTTTTTTTAAATGTTTTTTGACAAAGTCTAATCTGGTCTTGTTTGCACCTTGTGGTAAACCCTCTCTATTTTGCTCTGGTGAAGTCTTCTCTTGATTGTAGACTTGACAGTGACACGTCTACCTCCTGGAGAGTATTCTTCACTTGGCTGGATGTTGTAAAATGTTTTATTACCATGGAGAGGATCATCCAATCATCCGTCGTCTTTTGTTAACATCCATGCCTTTTTATGTTGCTGAGCTCACCAGTGTGTTCTTTTTCCTCTCAGAATTCACCAAACTGTTGATTTGGCCACTCCTAATGTTCCTGCTATCTCTCTGATGCATTTCTTTTGTTTTTGAAGCCTAACAATTGTCTGTTTTACTTGCATGCAGAGCTCCTTTGACCGCATGATGGGCTCAGAGCAACAACTTCCAAATGCAAATGGCACACTTAGAATCAACTCCAAACCTTTTACCTGGTTAACTGATGTAGAAAAATGAAGGAATAGCCCACAGCTGTCCATGAAACAGCTTTTCAGTCAACTGTCCAATTACTTATGGTCCCTTAAAAAAGGGGGGAGGTACATATTAAAGAGCTGTACTTCCTTAACCTTTCTACCAATTTGATGAGACTGACCTAAAAATTAAAGTTCAGAGTGTGCACTTTGAGCCCATATTCATTGTATAACTGTAACTTGAATATGTTATGGTCATCAGCTAAAATAATAAAAAATTGTGTCAGTGTCCAAACACATATGGACCTGACTGTATATATTTAATAATAGCAATATATTTAATAATATTTCATTATTACAATATTTAATGATACTCAATTAATCACCTTTTTTTTTAAATAGTTTTAATTGTGTTTTTCACTTTTTTGTTTTATGTTTTTATTTTTTTTAATTAATTTTGTTTGTGTGTTTTTCTCATTTTCAATTTTCAGCTTTAGAGTTTCATGTTTTATATATTTTAGTTTTCTTTTTGGCAACTAGCTGAAATAAAATAATTGTCATTTTTTTGTATTCTTTTATTTTATGTAAATTAATGTTGATTTCATATTTAGTTTGTAGTTTTAAGTAATATAATAACCCTGATGTGAATAAAATATGGAAGCTACAGGAAACTCCAAATACATTTTCTCAGAGAAACACGGGACTGGACATGAATGTGTAACTGTGATGATTCATTTACAAACTAGTGGCTTTGACACTGGAATCTTAATAAAGTATGTGTCACACTTTAATCTGAATCCCGGAGGAAAAGCTCCCCCTTGGAGACGGAGACGCCCAGGAGCAATGGGAGAAAACGCTGATCCTTCTGTCTTTAACATGTTCACAAATGAAACACAACTGTGCTCTCAAACCGTCCTGCTCTTCACTAAACCCACAGCACTTCAGTCTGATGAGGCTACACTGCGGTTCTTGCAAATATTTACACAGCCTGTTTGCTTTTGTTAACATTTGAACCTATTTTGAGGAGGATCTCAGGATTTACGGCTGGTCTGGGGGATGGGAGCTGGTTTTCTGCTCAGAAGAGCTTCATTATGTTCCTCCTGCGGCCTGAAGAGGCTTTGCTCATGATTCCTGCATCAGAGTCTATTTTCAGAGCACTAAAGCTCAGCTCACCTCTGTCCTCGTCTGACACAATGCCTCTTTCATTCTCGTATCATTCACTGAACACCAAACCTGAATCAACAGATGTTTAGTAGAATGTTTCTGCTTCAGTTGTCCTTTATAACAGATGCACAGTGTGAGCAGGAGCTGTCATGAGTCAAAAACACCACAAAAGCACCATTTTAGCATCATAACAGTCATCCATATGATTATTTTCTAAGTATTCTGATGTTTTCCATGAGGAACAGACATCATTTACTCAAAATGTATTTGGACTTTCCTGTAGCTTCCATACTTTATTCACATCAGGGTTATTATATTACTTAAAACTAAAAACATACAGCATCTTTGTTACAAAAATAAGCATTAATTTAAATCAAATTAAATAGAAATGAAAAAAAAAAAAAAAAAAACTTACAATTATTTCATTTCAGCAAGTTGCCAAAAAAACACCATATATATATATATATATATATATATATATATATATATATATATATATATATGAAACAATTAATAGAACAAAATCTGCAGACATATAAAAAAAACTGAAAAATAAAAATGTGAAAAACACACACAAACAAAATTAATAAAAATGTATTTAAAAAAAAAGCTCAGAAAAGCTTTAGAGTTTAGATCAGCAAAATACGGAGAAACACAAGACTCAACATAATGTTATTCTTCATTAATTGGATTAAAATTAAATAATAATAATTTTAAAAAATACAATTATTTTATTTCAAATAGTCGCCAAAAAAATTTAAAATACTAAAATATATAAAGCTTAAAAATATAAAGCTGAAACAATTAATAAAAGTTAATTGACAAACTGTATAAAAATTAATTTAAAAAACTAAATAAAATGAAAAATAGGTAACACTTTATAATAACGTTCAGTTATAAGTCTTTTATAAGTGATTAGTTAATGATAAAATAATCATTTACAAAACATTCACAAATGATTATTAAGTGATATGCTAACAATTTGTGTATGTTTTGTTAATTCATTTACAAGTCATTTACAAATTAATTTACAAGTAATTAGTTAATGATGAACTAATTATTTACAAAACATGACTATGTGTTTATAAATGTGACCCTGGAGCACAAAACCAGTCTTAAGTCGCTGGGGTATGTTTGTAGCAATAGCCAAAAATACATGGCATGGGTCAAAATTATTGATTTTTCTTTTATGCCAAAAATCATTAGGAAATTAAGTAAAGATCATGTTCCATGAAGATTTTTTGTAAAATTCCTACTGTAAAGGTATCAAAATGTAATTTTTGATTAGTAATATGCATTGTTAAGAACCTAATTTGGACAACTTTAAAGGTGATTTTCTCAGGATTTTGATTTTTTTGCACCCACAGATTCCAGATTTTCAAATAGATGTATCTCGGCCAAATTTTGTCCTATCCTAACAAACCATACATCAATAGAAAGATTATTTACTGAGCTTTCATACTATATATACATCTCAGTTTTGTAAAATTTAACCTTATGACTGGTTTTGTGGTCCAGGGTCACAAATTATGAATAAGTGATGTGTTCATTTTATTGTAAGTACTATGCTAACGATTTACCCATCTGTCGTAAATTATCTGAAAAATGGCATCATGAAATAATCAAACAGATCCTTAGTAAATGGTTAAAAATTACTAGTGACTGTCACCCCCATTTTTTAAGTTGATCCAAACTTAAACTGTAATTCATGAGCACTTTGAATCTAAGGCAGGTCTCTTTTTAAAGAAAACAATCAGCAGATTACTGCAGAAGCGGAATTAAAAAATAAAAAGTGTTAACAAATTACAGAAGTTTAAATTTACTGCAAAGAAAATAAGCTGTTCAATTTTTATTATATTTTATATAAAATACATATTGTACATAACAGGTTTATCCTATATTTGATATCAATTTGAAGTCTTACATCTAAATAAGTTATTCCAAATTTGAAGTTGATATGAAAAAAAAAGGGTTCCTGTGAAAGTTTGTTAAGGGTGTTATAAAATACTAAATAACCTTATATAATTCATACACTACTGGTGGAAAGACCTTTGAAAAATGAGTAAAACATTTACAACTGATGAATAGTTTACACTTTAGATTAGGGGATGCAGAAAGATTTGTAAATGATTTATTCATGATGCGATCTTCGGTGAAGGATAAACATTTAAATGATTGATATTTTAATTATTTTTAAGTGACAAATAATATATTAACATATTAACCACTTACTAAGGATCTGTTTGATTATTTCATGATATACTATTTTTTAAGATAAATTACGACAGATTTGTAAATTGTTAGCCTATTACTTAATCATCATTTGTGAACGTATAATCATGTTTCGTAAATTATTAGTTCATCATTATCTAATCACTTGTAAATGATTTCTAACTTAATCTACAAAACAGATAAAAATACTAACATATCACTTATTAATCACGTATGAAAGCATAGTGATGTTTTCCAAATGATTAGTTCATCATTAACTAATTACTTGTAAATGAATTAACAAAACATACACAAATTGTTAGCACATCACTTATTAAACATTTATGAATGTTTTGCAAATCATTATTTTATCATTAACTAACCACTTATAAATGACTTACAACTGAACGTTATTATAAAGTGTTACCGAAAAATATAAATGAATAAATAAAAACAGCTTTAAACAAATATATAGCTGGACTTTTTCACTGGAGGAAGCGTTATGGATTATGGACTTATATTTTGGTTAAAAACATCTTAATGATGGGTTTGTTTCATCTTTTGTCTTCTCTAGATGTTAACTGATGGACTGGAGTGGTGTTGATTACTTGTGGATTATTGTTATGTTTTAACATTAATATCAAATAAAAAAGGAAACTAATAAACATTACTAAAAACACCCAATAAAATGACAACAAAAAAATAATAAAATCGAAAAATATAAAATAAAACTAATTGAAACTTTTTTAGTTTAATTTCATGTAATAAAATAAAATAAAATAAAAAAATGCCAAAAAAACAAAAAATAAATAGATAAATCATAATGAACAAATTAAATAAATAATATATAATAATGTGGAAGATTTTCAGCAAATGCTGTCTTATCACACACTCTAAAATAGACTTGTTATGTAATTTCAGAATATGCTAGACATATATATATAAAACTATATAAAAAACATATAAAAAATACATAAAACATGAAAATCTAAAGATGAAACAATTAATTAAAAAATCTGCAGACACATAAAATAAACTGAAAAATTTATAATAATAATAATAAAATATAGTAAAAATACAATTATTTTATTTCAGCTAATAAAAGCTAAATAAAACTAATTGAAATTATTTTTCCTATTTAGTTTAACTTCATGTAATAAAATAAAATAAAAATGCCAAAAACGCAAATAAATAAATAAATAAATAAATAAATAAATACTGATCAAATTAAATTAATAATTTATAATGATGTGGAAGATTTTCAGCAAATGCTGTTTTTTCACAAAAAATAGACTTGGTATATATTTTCAGAATATGCTAAAATATATAAATATATATATATAAAACATTAAAATCTAAAGATTAAACAATTAATTAAAAAACCTCCAGACATAAAATAAACAGAAAAATTTATAATAATAAAAATAATAAAAATTTCAGCTAATAAAAGCTAAATAAAACTAATTGAAACTATTTTTTCCCATTAAGTTTAACTTCATGTAATACAATAAAATAACAAAAATGCCAAAAAACACAAATAAATAATAATGATCAAATTAAATTAATAATTTATAATGATGTGGAAGATGCCGTCTTTTCACACAAAAAAATAGACTTGGTATATAGTTTCAGAATATGCTAGAAATGTACTTTTATAGTGTTTTTCTAAAACTTGGCAGCCCCTGTCTGTCACTATAGTCGTGTTGTTACTCTATACTCTTACTATAAGTTGTTTCAAAGCAGGTTATTGAAGCAAATGAAATGCTGTATGTGAATGTGTGATCAATACTGAATCACAGTCAGGAGTCACACACAACTGAGTTACAAAAGCAGAAGACGTCAATAGGAACAACACTCACACTCAGATCAATACAGCAGAGCAGGCCTTCAAGACAGAGGAGAAGAAGAGATCCATATGGGGTGTTTGAGAACATCTGGAGAAAAATCTGGAGAAAAATTATCCTGATGTACTAAAACCTAAACTAAAATAACTCAAACTGAAAATTCCCTATTCCTTTTTTTCAGGATTCTTTGATGAACAACAAGTTAAAAAGAACAGCATTTATTCAAAATATAAATCTTTTATAACAATGTAAATCTATGCTATCGCTTTTTATTAATTTAACATCCTTGGTGAATAAAAGTATTATTTTCTTTCAAAAAAAAGAAGAATAATTAAGTAATGAGTCCAAACTTTTGAACAGTAGTGTATATTGTTAGAAAACCGTTCTTTTTTAAATAAATGCGGTTCTTTTTAGCCTTCTATTGATCAAAGATTTAAAAAAGTGTCACAGGTTCCAAAATAAATATATATATATCAAGCAGCACAACTGCTTCAAACACTGATAATAAATCAGTATATTAGAATGAATTCTGAAGGATCATGTGACACTGAAGACTGGAGTAATGATGCTGAAAATTCAGCTTTGTATCACAGAAATAAATTATACTTTAAAATATATTCACATTGAAAACAGTTATTTTAAATTGAAATAATATTTCATAATATTGCTGTTTTTTCCGTATTTTTGATCAAATAAATGCAGCCTTGATGAGCAGAAGAAACGTTTTTAACAACCATTGATCAGAGCAGGCCTTCAAGATGTCCTGAAAGACAGAAAAAGAAGAAGAGGTCCATATAAGGTGTTTGAGAACATCCAGAGAAAAAATCCCGATGAACTAAAACCTAAACTAATATAACTCAAACTGAAATTTTCCTATTATTTTTTTCAGGATTCTTTGATGAATAACAAGTTAAAAAGAACAGCATTTGTTCAAAATAGAAATCCTTTCTAATAATTTAAACCTATGCTATCACTTTTTATTAATTTAACAGATCCTTGGTAAATAAAAGTATTAATTTCTTTAAAACAAAAAAGAAAGAATAAATATGTACTGACCCCAAATCTTTGAACAGTAGTGTATATTGTTAGAAAACCTTTCTTTTTTTTTTTTTTAAATAAATACTGTTCTTTTTAACGTTTTTTAAAATCAAAGATAAAAAAAAAAAGTATCACAGGTTCCAAAATGTTTTTAAAAATATTAAGCAGCACAACTGTTTCCAACACTGATAATAAATCAGCATATTAGAATGATTTCTGAAGGATCATGTGACACTGAAGACTGCAGTAATGATGCTGAAAATTCAGCTTTGTATCACAGGAATAAATTATATTTTAAAATATACTCACATGGAAAACAGTTAATTTAAATTGAAATAATATTTCACAGTATTACAATTTTTTCTGTATTTTTGATCAAATAAATGCAGCCTTGATGAGCAGAAGAAACCATTGATCAGAGCAGGCCTTTAAGAAGAGATCCATATGGGGTGCTGAAGAGAAAAAAAAAAGGGTCTTATAATGCATTAATTTCTTAAATAACTCTGTAAATGTTTTGCTGAGATATGGCCATTTCTACAGTTTTCCTGACATGCATCTGTTGAGTCATGAGCGCAGGAAATTAAACCATAAACTCAGCAGAACAAAAACCACCAGCTTCATGACAGAATGAATGGAAGATGATGACGGCAGCGAGGAACAATTTCATGACTAGTCAAACCGCTGGATCCGATGAGTCAGAATGAGTTCCTGTGGTCTGAAGGACTTCATAGAGCGTCTTTATATCGTATACCAGCAGCTGTGCTTCAGCTCTTTCTTCCTCAAGGCCTGTGCTTCAGTTTAACAGCACTAACACTAGTAATAGTGAACGCAGCACTAAACTCAACAAGAGTGTTTGCTTTGAGGTCTTCAGGTCGGTAGGAAGTGAACGAGACGAGGGATTCAGAGTATTTTATCTCCTACTCAAGTGTGTTTTTAGATCAACAGAGCCAAAGGGAATCTCAGGAAACTCAAACACACTCAGGAGACGAGTATTACGCCGCGTGTGATCGCTGGCAGATGGATCAGAGCGTCTGGGGAGAAGAAGCTCAGCGACACCCAGAACAGCTCAGATTTCAACACTATTATGGGTTTGTGCTGGAGACCAGCTCATGTCTGCTTCACACAGACCACATTCATATAAACCACTCGAACTACAGATGACTCCAGCTCTGTCAGAGGAACAGATCTTCATATGTATATAATCACTGCCGCTCAAAAAAAGGCTGCATTTACTTTATCAGGATTCTATGATGAATAACTAGTTAAAAAGAACAGCATTTATTCAAAATAGAAATCTTTTCTAATAATTTAAACCTATGCTATCACTTTTTATTAATTTAACACATCCTTGGTAAATAAAAGTATTATTTTCTTTCAAAAAAATAAATATGTACTGACCCCAAACTTTTGAACAGTAGTGTATATTGTTAGAAAACGTCTCTAGGTTACGTATGTAACCCTAGTTCCCTGAGAAGGGAACGAGACACCGCGTCCCCTAGGGGTCGCTATTGGGGAACGCTGCAGCGTGACTCGTGTCTGAAGAATGCATAGAAAAACTCCATGAAATGGCCGGCGACAGCGTATGACGTCACTGCGGCGCGCACGTCGCTGCTGGTACGTCACTACCGGGCGACACAGTATAAAGAGTCGCCGAAGTAAACATACAGCCGCTTCACTGTCTGAAGCTTCTCGTCCGAAGCATGGGAAGAAGCCTAGGGGACGCGGTGTCTCGTTCCCTTCTCAGGGAACTAGGGTTACATACGTAACCTAGAGACGTTCCCTTCCGAGGGAACTCTCACCGCGTCCCCTAGGGGTCGCTATTGGGGAACGGTATACCAACGTCTCCATGCTGAGGGGAGTGCATAGTAGTGAGCACTAAGTGTAAATTCTGTGAGGAATTATCCCTATAGGACGAGGTGACAGCTGTCAGAACGTAACCTCCCCGGCCAAAGCCTGAACTGTTACTCACTTACCTGAATGGGTCAAAGGACCCAGAGCACAGCTCAGGTTGGAATCGGAGATTCCTTCGGAGGAACGGCTAAGTTAATACTTAGACTTAACTAGAACAGGAACTGCCAGTACTACTGAGTCTAGTTCCCTCAGTGAACTGACTCAAAAATAGCGACTAACAGGCCTGTCCCAAGACAGAGACCGTTCTAGCAGGGGTTATCCTCAGATAACGCACCCTGGATAACAGATGGTCAGGAGATATCTGAGGTGATATCGAGTGAAGTTGGGCCCAGGGAGACCGGGGTTTTAAACCAACTCAAAAAATGGGAACGAGTACCGCGTAACCCATACCGTATAGGATTTTAGAAAAGAACCCAAAAACTTGGTGGGAACTTACCACTTATGTGGATTTTTAGGAAGTGCACAAAGATTCCGTGCGCACTTACCACTATTGTGGATTTCAGAAAGTGCCCAGGGTTTAGCGTGGGACACTTACCCTAGTAAAATGGGATTTGGAGACTGTGTTTTCCCCCATTTTGGGGGTTTCATATTAAAGCTCCAGATTTGTCATAGGATGACGAGAATTAAAATAGGGGAGGAACCCTCCCTGATTAGAGAGGGGAGCAATGCTACACCCCAATCAGGACAGACAGTCCGCAAACTGTTAGTCGACTGATGAAATCATGGAGCTACTGACCATCATATAGTGGACGCAGACAGCGGACAGACCCCTAACCCCGACTTGCAGGGAGGAACATCCGTCCTTAAAAAGGGCAATGCTCTGAAGGGACCCTTTAGTGTAAAGGGGAGCGTACTAGACCCAGTCCACATAGATGCCTACTAGGAGAAGGTGATGCTCAGAAATTACCCTTCCTTGTAAGGGGAGCATACTCATCCCACTAGGAGCCGTGCTCTAAACGGGACCCTTGAGAAGGGGAGCGAACGTGCTCAAATCAGGACCTTGAGAAAGATAGGTTATTTCTTCCTTAGCCAAGGGAGAAAAATTCACCATGCGGCAGTGGCGCTGCTTTGAGGGAACCCTAAAAGGTGAGCTGCCAACAGCCTGAGGAGGCTTCAATCGTAGGAGCCTTCGCTTCTAGCATGTTAAGGGTAGGTTTCAAAACCCTGAGAAGCAGGGAGAAATGCCAACACCCGCCAGAAGGTGGTGCTCTAGTAGGACCCTTTCCGCAGAAAGGGGAGCAGCCGTTAGGTCATTTCAAGGTCCTGAAAAAAGGGGGTAACTCCTAGTTAGTCATAAAGCCTGAAGGGGAGGTGACACTCGACCCGGAAGTCAGGCGCAAGCAGGCTCCTAACCCTGATTAACAGAGAGGAAAACCCGCCTGCCAGGAGGCAGCGCTCCGATTTCACCCTTCATCAGAAGGGGAGCTTACTCCTCCTGCCAGGAGCAGCGCTCGAGAGGAACCCTTTTCTCAAAAGGGGAGCAATCATACCTGACTCAGGAAGCCTGATGACAGATTCTACCCAAATAAAGGGGAATTTGTCCACACGACAGTGGTGCTACTGACGAACCTTGAATTAAGGTGAGCTGCTGTCATTGAAGAGCTCTGAGAGGACCCTTTCCGCGGAAAGGGGAGCTACTAAAGTTACTTCAGGTTCCTGAGAAGGGAGCTCCTGGATAGTCATGGTGACA